>NC_087090.1:10342727-10642955 GCF_963855985.1 Ostrinia nubilalis
TTAATCGAAATTAAATGATGCGATTTGGGTATTTTGGTGAAATTACTAAAAAAATTAATTTAAAAGTAGCCGCCTGGCATGGAACGTGTTATGGGGGCTGAAAATATAGGAAATGACCCATTCTATCCGCCAAATCATTTTGGCACACGATGCGCCAAACACCCTGTATAATATCTTGTTTCGTCTTTGACTTTGTTAGCGCGTTTTACCCATAAAGTTAATATTCCGAAGGAATATTAACTTTATGGTTTTACCGTGATACATTCTGTGGTACGGGCTTGTGCAAACATCTTCGACGCACTGCAATACCGAGGCAGACCCAAGCCCAACAGCTGTAATAACCCAGAATAACATAATTAGGCTATAATAAACGATCTATGGCAATCTAAATTTCACGCAGGTGAAGCCGCGGGCAAAAGTTAGTTCACAATAAACAGAAATTTTTAAAACTAACGGAAAATTAACTCTTAACAAAAAAAAATAAACTTATTTACTACTCAAAAATAAAAAGTGTGTCCGTGAGGCAAAGAGGCGAGGATGGTGGCTGCATTTCCTTGCTGGATAGCAATACTAAGCCTTTGTGCAAGGAAAGAGCCAGCATTTAAATTTTCCGAAATTTTAATTTAGGGGAAATGGTCCGAAACAGTAATTTAGCATTCGGCGGTCCCCAGGGTCTGAAGGTCTCGACACCAAAAGGCGCAAATATGTAATCATTAGAAAGTGACTCATATTTGCGCTGTTTGGCTAATTCAGCCGACTCCGCTGCAGCCTCAGCTTAAGCAACTGATTCCCTAAGGTGGGAAGGGGCTAATGTATCGATGTTACGTCCCAAACTAAAGCCCGTCCCCGTTCCCAGGGAACCAGAGTGAGACCGTCAGGTCTCTTGCCATCATCATGGACCAATCCACGTGGTTCTAACGTGGAAGGAACGTTGATGCTGGCAAGGGCTCTCCTGGTGGCGTCGTTGAGAGCAGCATGTCGGGCAAGACGACCAGCACTTTGCTGGCAACAGAGACCGTGGTGACCGAATTGGTCCACCTCTTTGCCACAGGGGCACGTATGGGGTACACAGATTGGTGCTCCGAGGCGTAAGCCCACCCACACACACCCGGAAAGAATCGTTGTCGAAAAAGGTGCCGAGATTTTTGGAGGAAAGTGCATTCAGCCAGTGACCGGAGACAAGAAACTGCTAGGATCCTAGCTTTGTTAGTGTTACTGATAGAATTTTGAAAAACATGCTTAAAAGTCTCTTTCGCTAGTGGAGCGTCCCAGAGTTTTTGATGATGACATTCCATTGTGACGTCCTCACTAGGACAGAGACTTTTCCAAGATTCTTCCGCCTTAGGTACAGATTTCATCTAAAAAAGTACTGTTAAAAAATGTTTTTACGAGGGGAAGAGTACTGCAAGCGGACGAAAGAAAGGCAAGAGCAACACTAGAAATTTTGCGTATGCCGATACCACCAAGCCCTCAGATCATAAAAAGGAATTTTATTGTTCTATGATCTGAGACCAAGCCGAATAGGGAGTGTGGCTTGTAACCAGGAATTGCAAATTTAGAATTTTTTCAAGGGAAGATCTAAGGGTCGAATCTATCACATCCAAATAGTTATTATTTTTCCAAACTGGACTTGCATGTCTATAGGCAATATTTCAAAATAGTGAAAGCAATGAGAATGGTGATGAGAATGTAGACAGCAGCAATGACAATGTATAGTAGGGAATTTAGTGCAAGAACCCCTCCACTTTGGTATAGAAGGCTCATTTTTGCAACAGTGGTTCTTTGGGTGCTCCTGAGTAGATTTCCGTCGCGTCGGTAGACATCGGGAGCCCCCCCGGTGGTAGCAGGGGGAGGGGGGCAAGTTTCCTTCTGCCTTGGTTCACTTTAAAGCCCATATCTTCAAAACTATGGGTATTAGGGCAAGTGTGGTATCATTTTTGGATAATTAAAGGATGGCAAATTTATTTCTAGAATAAACTTTTTGCCTTTTCATACAAAAAAATAGAAATATTGAGCAAAATTCACAAAATCCAAAATGTATTTTTTTAAATAAACGTCGTTTACTATTAAACCACTGGATATATTCTAATAAAAAAAATATGTCCTGAAAGCTACATTTATCAGAATTATAAATATATCCCGTAGTATGGTTTTTTTTTTCGCAAAAAGTAGGTGAAAAAAAAATTTTTCTTCAGGACGCAGCGCGCGAATTTTACTGCGTATCGGGAAAAAAATTTATCCATGAATTCATACTATGTATTTGGTTCATAAGCAAGTACGGATCATTATTTTAGAATTTATTTAGATTTTTTTTTTCCGGACGGACTATGCTGATAGCCGTGAGCGGCTTTTTCAGCTTCACCGGACAATAGGTGAGCGCAGATGGCTCTCAACCTCAAAATTTAAGCAACGAGCCTAAGAGAGTTGCTGGCTCATCAATATACCATGATTTGTATTTTTTCTTCAATTAATTTTGAACTCTATGTGTGACATTTAAGGTTGAAAATAGCTTAAATACATTTTAATATTGAAAATATCATAAGTGGAAAGCACTAAATAAAGAACTTGAATTTGTCTAAACGTCTAATGATTATTATTATTTTTCAACCGACTTCAAAAAAGGAGGAGGTTCTCAATTCGACCCGTATGTTTTTTTTTTTTTTTTTTTTTTTAACTAACACTTATTTCTACATACTATTACTAGTGATTGATTTAACGGAAAGGTAAGTGTGATGAAAGTGAGGATTGATAATCATAATACGGGAGATATTTTTAGCACAATGGCTACGGCTGTGGCCTGTGACCATTTTAGCAATTTTTAGTTGTTTTTTCAGACAGCACCAGCTTCTGCACTACTTCTTGCACTTACATCTCACCTTAGATTAATAAAACCTAAGCATCTCACCATTTCCAGTCAACATTCGGCAGCTACGTGCAAATCGGTCCATCTAGGCTCCATGTTGTTATCGACTCTGGTCCACCCCCAACCAGTCGGGTAAAGAGAAGACTGAGTCTGTTGCTTGCATCCTATACATACGCGAACCCCTTGATATACTGCTAGTAGCCAATGCTGATACAAAGCTGTCTGGGTTTCTTATGTAGGACCATACCAAAGAGCATAAAAGAGTAAGAGACGGCACTCCATAGATATTTTTTGAGCTCACGCACACATATGCATTTTAGAGAACGACCCGCAAATCTTTACCAACCGCACAAACTGCAGGCGGAGCTACCAACATAATGCCTTATTTTCTGACAGTATTAGTGACGTTCGTAATAACTTATCGATTATCGATACTTTGCTAGGGTTGTAATTGCATATCGATATCTAGTATAGGAACCTTCAATATTTTAATGATTACTATTTTTATTTTATACTATGTGTAAGTAAAACGAAGTTTTGTAACGTAAATTATTTATTTCGAAATAAAATAGGTATATTACAATAAGTATTGAACATGACATAGCAGTTGTAGGCATGAGGAATTATTGAATATTATAACAAAGTACAGAAATGATAATTTTGTAAACTTTTATTTTCACAACTTTTTCTAAGAAAAAATAGGATTTTTATTTATAAACATCTTTAATTTTCTTATCAGCTGATCGAACCTCAGCCTCAAGATTACTTTTCAATGCTTTGTTGCTGTGCTTTTTTACTTTTGTCAGCAAAATTGTTTTCACTTTTTATGAAGCTGTCATTAATGATTTTACAACTTTTTCTTAGAAAAAGGTAACTTAATATTTTAAACATCTTATCATAAATTTCTTTATTATGTTGTTGACATTTAAACCAACTAAAATTACAATTTGTACTCAACATTAAGAAAATGAATTTTCCAACATTTTCCATATATATCTGGTCGGCAATATGGTCATGATAAAATTGTTTAGCTTCATTTACGGTGGTACATAATTGAATTGTTGGATAAACGAGACTTTTTTTATCATGCCACCATTCGCGAAGAGATATATATGCATACAAATCATTGTCAACAGGAGTTTTCACGCTCAAACACTCTTCACAAATTAAACAAGAACTGTTCTGTAATAGTTTGGCAGCTAAATACCCGCTTACATATACTACTGGTTGGTTTTCAAGGCTACACAAATTTTCAATGGGCTGTTCTAAGTTTTCAGGGTCCGGGATAGACAACACAGGATAAAATTCAGTGTCTGTGGAATCTTGAACATTAATTTTTATTTCTGTTGTTTTTAAATTAGTTTTTAAAATGTCTTTATATTCCAGCATATGTTTATTGTTGTCTGCTTCACAATTAGCACTTCTGCTATGAGGCACTTTCAGCCCAGTAACCATGCTTGTTTTAAGCGCTGCAGTAAAGTGCGTGATAGTGGGATTTCTATTGGTTACACTGTGTTGCCTAATGATTCCAAATAAGTTTTCCAGAGAGTCTTGGTTAAACTGTCTAAGGTTCATATATTTAAACCCTTCATTCTTTAACTTTTCCCAAATATCGTTTAAGGATTTGATAGATATTTGATATCCCTTTACGCATTTAACATTTTTTAGTATCGTGTTTTCTGCTGTTATAAATTTTATGGTTTTTAACTTATCAGTATAAAAGGTCCAAGACTCAATGTGATTACTTGATGTGGAAACATTTTCCCGGATCCCTTTCTTTACGTCATTTAAAGATGATGGACCATTTGTACAATCAAATAGTTTATCTAACTGTTCAATCACAAATGCTGTATCATTGCAATCAGAAACTTCTTTCCATGCCATCATTTTTAAAATAGCTGCCACGGTATTACTCAGAGCATGCGCAGCATACTTCACCCTCATCTTAGTTTTGAATGTTGGATTTACAATGGTACTATTCAGTTTTTTAAAATTTAAAAAATTTCTGTTGTGTTCTTCTGCAACTACCAAATGCCTCCATTGTGCAATTTTTCCATCGAAAGACATATTTCCACTTTTAAAGAAATTGTTTCGTAATGATTTGAACAAGTGAGGGATGTCATAGATTATAAAAATTTTGTCATTATTTACAGAGAAAAAGTTGCTATCTATGCCTTGTCCACAGTTTCTTTTTAACATGTTAAGAGCTCCTATATTTGTAGATCCCTGATCACAAACTGTTGTTAGAACCACAAATCCGATTTCTTTTAATTTTTTGATGATGTCCGATATAATTTTTGCCAGTTTTGCTGTTGATATTGTGCCTTCCACAAAATAGTGCGCAATATATTGTTTGTATTTATGTTTAGCACCCTGTATCATAAACACTAACGCATGGTCTGCAATTTTCTTTTCTCGTCCCATGTTCTCGCCCTCTCCATAATCCACGTAGCCATCCACTTTATCAGCAATTTCGTTATAAATTATCCGTTTCTTTAACGCCATCTCGTCAAATATTAACGAGCAATATTTATTTTCCTTTGGCATACTTGATGCTTTTGCCTCTAACATATCAATTATATTTTTATTTATACCAGGCTCCATTGGTATATTTTTTAAAATCCTTTGGAGCGTTTTAGTGCTTGGTAGCGTAAACAGCTTTTGCATATAGCGGTATGCTTTAGGGGACCGTTTAAATATAGCCAAAGCATATATTTTGTTGGCTAAAGTCCACCTTTTTCCTTGTGACTTTTTTTTGTTATTCTGCACTACATCCTTTACTAACGATGTCAGCACTTCCGAATCTAACTTGTCTAAATTCACTCTTGACTTCGCTATATTCCTTATTGTTTTTTTTGCATTTTGTAACTGTCGCCAAAGCCTCTTCTCTTTAATTGTAAATGTTGATGAAGTGTCTGTAATAATAATAAAAACATTTCCATTAGTAAAAAAACAACATTAAAGCAAATTGAATTGAATATTGGTTAATTAATCAGCAATTTTACTTAGTTTTTTAAATTAGGTATGTTTTATCTTACCTTTCATTTCAATGTTTTTCTTAGGTCTTTTATAACTGTGGACTAATATTTCTGCCTGTGCATCTTGATGGCAAATGTTTTTATCATCTGAAATATTATAAATATGCAAATTAGTTGTTTTATGAAACATATTATTTCCAAATCAATCAATCATTATCAAGTTTTAAAAAAATGCAAAGACAGGATAATGATAGCTCTTCTCATAAAATATGAAGCGTGGGCCCACCTTCAATAACAATGACATAATATTAAATTAAAGGCATTTAGAGGTTTTAATGTTCTGCATTCTGGATGCGTTCTGCGGGTATGTCAAGACAATCTGTAAGTGGTCGTGATAAGGCAATCAGTCACGTGTGCTTTGCGTTCTTTGTTCGTATCCGCACGGTCAAATCGCATTAATATAAAATGTACAGAAACCTAGAATGTTGTACATATAAGTTCATTTTGACCTGACTGCAGACTGCAGAACGCATCCAGGGTGGCATTCTTTAGTTTGAGGGAAGGCATATTTTAGAAGGTAAATAATTAGTTTGTACACTTACCATGAGCAATGGGTTTATAGGTCATATTATGTTCTGGTGCATTGGAAGTAGAAGGAAGAGGTTCAAAAGTTGTTTTCGCAGAAATACCAGAATCTGGTATATCCACAGCTCCCAAACATGTTGAATTTAGTTGTTTGGTTGTAGTTGTAAGGGGAACTGAAAGCAGATAATGAAATGTGAATTGGGTAATAAAATGTCATGTTCTTACCCAACTTTAGGGTACAATCAGTCTAGGTACATGTCTTGCTCACATTAAAAATTACTAGCTTATAAATATTATTAAACTAGCTGACCTGGCTAATTAATGTAGATTGCCTAAAATTTTTCAAATTGGTCCGGTACTTTTTTTGAAGAATTTGTATTACACAAATTACTAAAGTCCCTCTAACTCAACACCTCATTCTAAGCTAAATTGTGTTACGAGTGGGTTTACTACAATATTCAAGCTGTGGGGTTCTAACCCGCACTTTAGGCTATCTTGGCTTCGAGTTACGGAGCCGATCAAATACAAACAAACAATTAAATATTTCCTTTTTATATTATTAGTATAATTTTAGATAAACATACCTCGTTCAACTGGATTTGACTTCTTTGGAATGCAATATGAATGATCATAAAGAACTGTAACAAAGTATAGATATAATTAATAATTGAAATTATATATTATTTTTCTTCTTCTTTTCGTGTCGACAACAAACCTACACAGTGTTAGCATACAACACATGTTTGTGGTTACAAAGAAAGAACCTTGTTAAATTGCATTCGGTTGGTTTGTTTTGGAAACCAAAGAAAATTAATTAAGACATCTAAATAATTCAGAAAAATTGATAGATAGTAAATTAAATTTAAAAAAAATAATTGAAGTCATCATCATACCTGTCTTGAGGTTTTCTTTATTGGAGTCTTTTACATGAAGAGGAAACTCTGTCAAAACTTCATCTGGCAAGATGGGATTGCTCAATTCCAGTGTTGGAATAGCTGAGTTCTTCAGCCGAGTTCCTTTGGCATTGAAGGATTCAGGAGTGAAGTGCCCACCACAAACAAACTTAAGTTGGTGTAACTTTTCAATAGGTACATATGCTAAGTCTTCTATGCCAGCATTTTTAACCCACCTTCGACAACTGAAATAAGAAATACCTATTAGAAAAGAAAAAGAATAACAAACTGAAATTTATTCATCAACTAATTTCTTTTAGTATTGTTATGCAATTCATTTACAGAGTACGAAACAAAATACTGAAATTAAAAATTGGTTATGGTTATTTACTGTATGATTAAAAATATTAATCCCAGCCTTTAAGTTTACACAATCAGTAAAATTATCTTGTAATAAATGAGTGTTATTAGAAACTTACCGGTCAGAATCCAGAGGAAACCTACTCAAAAGTAAGGGTGATCCACCACGACTTCGCCTCTTATTACAAATAACGCACTTCTTGTTGTTTCTACTCTCCATTATCAGTAGAAGCCTAAAATGAAATAGGTATTAATTAAACAAAGCCTATAATTTCTCTCCAACCAGTGTCAATGCCCTGGTTCATGCATTTACCAGTTTTGAAAGTACATTTACATTTTCATCACATAGGGTTGTTTTTAATGAAAAATAGATTTGTAATAGATCTAATATGTCAAGTAAGTAGATAACATACCCATTAAACAGAAAAGTAAATAAGAGTTTAAACTTCTGTAGAAGTTGAAACACAGCTTATTTAAAAGAGTCTCTATCTCACAAAAAACATAACACTGAACAGCAAACTTTATCACGCCCGATACGGAGGAACTTAATCAACTCAACGTAAACGACAGAAAAGTTTATTTACAGTAATATTGCACCAAATCTGAGAAAATAACTTCACACGAATCAATTCGCCGGTTTTAAAAACTCAAACTCAATTGACAGACATTTTTTTTCATTTGTCAAACTAACAATACTACCAACATAAGGACACTAAACAATTATTTTTAGTATGGTGGTATTGATCCGCGGGTTCCCCTGCTATAGTGAAATCAATCCAAAATGCACTTTATTGCTAAGGGATAAGGTTGTATATCAATTGCTACATATAGAGACTAGTCTTTGTATGAGAAGTGTCTACCCACTGGACCATACCTAAGCGTAGTTCACAGCGACCCATTAGGATTTTTATGCTCCCTTTTTTATTCCCTATCATCCAAAAAAATCCTATCCTATCCTCAAAATCCTATCCTAGTTAAGTGAATTAAGCGTCTGAGTGAAAACCACCTAATAGTCTTCTGATGCCGGATATGCTGAACCAAGTAGACTAGACCCATCCTTACAGTAGGTATAAGTGTTTCATGGACCCCACATGTATTCCACATGCTCGAGAGCTGTCTTCTGTTGTCAGGCCCATTTTGTGGGACATGTGGTTCGTTCCATAATGCCCAGTTTGCGTACCCGTAATTGCTTGGGCTTACCTTTTATTTCCGCTTAATGAGTTTTCTCCATGACCCTCTATTTCCCTTTAGGAATGATTTGGTGAGGCTCATATCGTTGAAGCTTTCCCATTCAGCCCTGTGCTTCTTGCATAATATATGGCCATATTATGCTTTTAGATAAAGGTACCTATCAGTTCTGACCCAATAGGTATCGTCTCTGACCCTTGTCTCGCTAGACTGTCGGCTCTTTCATTGCATTCGATCCCTGCATGCCCAGGTATCCCACATCAGGGAAACTTTGACATGCCTTCCGAGTTTGTTCGTCCATTCGTTCGCTTTGTTTGAGTGCTGCCTGGCTGTGGCTCAGGATGTAAATATTGCGTTTTTTACACCCGTTCTTTAATGCACACATAATAATAGCATAGAATTCAGCTTGAAACACTGTAGCAAACCTCCTTAAGCGTTCACTGTGTTCGAAGTGTTTACAGTAGACGCCCGCTCCCGTTCCCAAGGCCATCTTGGAGCTGTCAGTAAACCAGAGGTGGAATTGTGTAAAGCAATCGTAATCATTTGACAGTTCATAACGTACGATAAAGTCAGTTATACAAAGCGTTTGACAGAATAATCGTACGTTATGAACTGTCAAATTATAACGATTGCTTTACACAATTCCACCTCAGATTAAATCAAATCAAATCATTTATTGCATTACATGTGTGGTTTGACAGTTGGTAAATGATTAGGCTGTTCTGTTGGGATGGTCCTCTTTTCTAGTCGTCCCTTGTTCAAGATCTATCCACTGTTTTTTTTCCCACTTATCTTATTTATCCACTGGTTTTGTTTTAGATCAAGTACCTACTACTATTACTACAAGCTTGACTATGAACGAGAGCTGTAAGTGCCCACCAACCTAGGCAGTTTTCATCATACGAGTATGTAGGTATGAATTGTTATTTTATTTCTATTTTTAACGATATACATTTTATTGCATGTTCAATGAAATCAGATCGCCCCGGGTGCCAACCATGTGCCAACCCATGCTACGCCGCCACTGCCCCTCCCTAAGATGTTTTTATAGTATATGTCATTGCCCCCTCCCCCTTGTTTAATATTTATTACGTAAGAATCTAAAGGAAAAAATAATAGGTAGGGTGCATCGTTGAACAGTGAACCGGCCTTTTTTCTAAATGCTCTAATTAGCTGGAAAATGAAGCTAGAAATGTCATTATGGTCTTATCAGTCAGGTAATTTAATAAGGTTTCTAATTTTTAGGCTTAAAATTAGCCTCAGCAATAAAAAGGTAACTTAAATTAGGTTTTAAAAAAAAATGAAATTTGGCTCACTGTGTACTACGGGTAGTTTTCACTGAACCACCCATATTTCAACAGTGAACCATAAAGTTAATTACGAGTAAAAATTATGATTTTGGAAAATAAACAACATAATTTTAGATAATCAGCTTTTATTTTTACAACACAAAAATCAAATGGAAATAAAAATGATTATTTCAACAAACAGTCTTCATAAAAAATCACAGAATCCAAAAATAACAACGAAACTCACAAAAAACCCAAATGAAAAGAAAAATGCTTCTTTTAACAAAAATAACTAAACATTGTCTAATAAAGCCTTCAAGTAATCAATAATCAACCTTTTTGGTGGTAAACAAACAGTCTTCATTTAAAAAATCACAGAAAACAAAAATAACACAAGACACAATTGAAAAGAAAAATCCTTCTTTAAACAAAAATAACTGAAAATTGCCTCTGAAAGGCTTTAGGTAATTAATCAACCGTTTGGTGGTTAAATAAAAAAACAGTCAACCGGTTCACTGTGTACTTTGAAAACCTGGTTCACTGTTCAAAACATACACTATTCAACTTATGAGTTCACAAACAATAAGAAGTACGCGGAATGGTCATCACGGAATGTGCTCATTATACAGATAAAACTACAATAATTTTGATACCAAATAGATTTCGTACTTAATATAAATAGCAAAATATACAAAAATCGTAAAGCATAACTAAAAAAACTATCTTTTGTCGTCGAGAAACAAAGAATTCGCAGCCACACGTCACACCTTAGCCACAGTCGCCGGCGCCCTACGGGAGAGGGGAAGGGCATCCACGAGACACGTAGTGACTCGTTCGGTGGAACTGGCAACGTCATACTTTTTGAAATATGGCGGTGGTTCAGCGTATCTGGTTGGTTCACTGTTCGACTACCCACCCTACACGTTTGACGACTATTAATGTGTAATAATGGAGGATTATTAACAAGTGTTCGTAAACATGAATGAGTGTGGGCAAATGAAACAGTGCCCCGATTGCGCTAAATATTTTCAACTACAACGTGACTAAAGCCTGGTCCGTGAGCACGTAGAATCCCGTCCAATGACCCCAAGCTACCCATCCCTATCGCTCGCACACTCACTGCTGGCGCCCGTCGCACAGTCGCGACAGCAACATAATTACGCGCGAGCGATAGGGATGGGTAGCTTGGGGTCATTGGACGGGATTCTACGTGCTCACGGACCAGGCTTTAGACCAGGGTTTCCCAATTTTATTTTGCCAAGGAACCCTAATTGATTATACTTTTCCTAGCGGAACCCCCGTACTACTCCGCCCGCACGCCCTGCCCCTCCCTTGTGCGTAAACAAGTCGGTGCGAGCGAACAACGTCGGTCACGAAACGTGGGATAATATTTTTTACGGAACCCTTGGGGCCTTTCCACGGAACCCCAGGGTTCCGCGGACCACCATTCGGGAACCGCTGCTTGAGACGACGAACGAAAATCACAAATTCGTATCGCGGTGTCGCTTTGACAGCTAGATAAAACGAAAACAAAACGTAACTGCATCTTTGTGTAAAAGCTGAAAGAAAGAAGAAAGTTACTTTTCCTCAAACTCGAGTCAAACGCCTTCACTAACATTTGCTGTGTTTTAGTGAAAAAACAAGGTGTTCGGACTTTTATTGGAAAGTATTAAATCCGTTGTTTCGTCTTTGTTTGCGCATTTGCGCGTGAACTTTACCGACCGCGATACCGAATTTGCACCTCAGCTGGAATGAAAAACGGAGCGCAACTGGAGAAGAAGCACCAATGAATTGGAGACGTTAAAAATTAGCGCAATCGAGGCCCTGGGCAGTATGATTCTTCGGATTCTCTCAAGTAGTCCATATGTATGAAGTCCCATCCCACTTGTCCCATTTTGTAACTCGTCTCACTTGACTTGAAATTTGAAAATGGCACAAATCAAGTTGGCCTCCACATGTATTGCCAACATCAAAAAAGAAGAAGAAGAAGTATCTTTGGTTCCAACTGACACTGTTGACATGTGACACAATGTGACATAAATTAAAAAAATTGTCTGTGATTAATCACTCACACGGACGAAAAATTCTGATTGGAAAGTTGAGCGAGAAATTAAATATTAATTAGTTGTTATTTGAAAATGAGTGAAATAGATGCACATAGTAAATTGCCAGAAGCAAATGAAGCCAATGGTAATGTAAATCGTGACAAGACACGACATGGTTGGGTGAAATTTGACGAGGAAACGGGGCAAACAAGCAATCCCCTAGGAGGTGAAACACAAGTTGATGTAGAAGAAACCGATGTCGCAGCTACCACTTCCACTAAATGTGCTACCCAACCTCCAGCAGTCTTGACCACAGAGACTGTGCACGTAAACTTAGAACGTGGAGACAGAAACACGGAAACTGCAACGCAGGGTACTTTGTCGAAAAACGTAGAGTTCGTTAACATACGTCATGGTTTTAGTAAGTATTAAATTATTTTCATCGTGATATACCTACTTATCACAAATTTACAAAAAATACTCTAAGACAAATACTATTACATTGTCTTTTGTTGATTGATGGTTTTCATATCATTATAGCCAATGGTGACATAATAGTAACACTTTTACCTGTTAACTCAAAATGGCCCTGGATAACTGCTGCCCATTTCCGTCCTGAGTTGGTACCTGAAGAATTGATGGCTCAAGGGCTCACTGTAAGTTTTATTTTTCTTTACCTAATATAATCCTGTGTTTGGTTGATGTAAGTATTATAAGCATATCTTTTATTTCAGCTAACCGTAGAAGAATATGTCCATGCTATGGAGTTACTAGTGAATGATGCCCGTTTTACCCTATACAATATATGCTACAAGCGAGTCCTTATGTGTTGGATCAGCCTTGCATTTCTTGTACTCTTAGCTCTATTGTTCTCAGGTCTAACAGGTTTAACTTTATTTTCCCTTGGAGTATTATGGTTAATACTTAATGCAGCTGCCATATTTTTATGTATGTGGATCAAGTTACGACTTTCAAAGGGCCTAGAACAATGTTTATCAAGTGTTAATAAGTTGCTCAACAAACACAAACTTATTCTTACTTTGGATGATAGAGGTAAAATATCATGTCACAAAGTTAATCTTTGCTTTATATATTTTGATTCTGGGCCTTGTATTGCTCATATACAGCAATTTATTGAGAGTGAAGAGGGTAAGACTATAATGCAAGGCTGGGAGCAAAGGCTTGATGTTTCTGCTAATGATATAGTTATACAAGGAAGTCAATCCACAAGGCTATCAAGAAGACAGGTATGTATTCACACAAAATTTAATTTACCTTTTTATAGGTTTCTTTGTTAAGTTTCACCAAAACTTACTTATTAAGTTATTGATGATACACAAAAGTTTTCTCATTCATTATTTTATTTTAATAATTTAGTCTTAAGTAGGCATTATTGAATTAAATCTGTCGGTATACTAGGACTCCATTGAAATAGAACTGCCGCTTAACTCAGTAAAAATGATAGAAAATAATATGTTTGCCATATCCTTTACATTCTCATGCTAATATCTACTGACACAAATAATGTACATTTTCATAAAACCTAACCATTGGAACACTAATCTATTGACACAATATAAATATGTCATGGTTTTCTTGGGAATTAAATTCATCACAATCATTATTATCATAATACCACATTATACTTACCTTAAACCGATGCTTGACACACAACTGGCATGAGTCAGGGAGTCATGAGAGTGTCATAATGTTTTGATATTGTCAGACGCAATGTGCTGACGTTCAAATAGTATGGAATAGCTGTAATTTTGCCAGTTGTGTGCCAGAAGTGTTAAACTAGGTGACTGGATTTGTTTGTATGCATGATTTTATGTGTAATTCCACTTCTGTGACTGGGAATAAAAAAATTAACACAAAAACGTTAGGTACTTTGGCAAAAATAAAATTCACCTTTAAGTGTTTAAGTAAATAAATACAGGGTGTTTGGCAGAAGGTTAGACAAACTTCGTGGGTGTATAGGTAAGGTTATTTTAAGAATACGAGTTCGCCCATTTGACCCTAAGTAAGCTACTTTTTTTTAATTGATATTTTTGTTTTTATTAAATTTTTCTGTTGACTTGAAAACTGTTTCAATTTTTTTTCTCGCGTGTTTTCAACCGCTTTTTTTATTTGATATTAATATCGAATATATCTTTAATCAAATAAAATAAATTTAAGGTCCAGATGATGATTGGATTATTTTTGTATTATTATTCCATTTTCTTCCCTAAACTTTGAATTTTTGTCAAATTTCAGTATCTAATTACTACATGTGATGTATCATTAGAAAGAAGAGAAGCTAGAGATGTTTTTAAGATCTTTGGCAATCCATTATCAACTTTTTTTTTTTTTTAATCAAATTCTATGTTGAATTTTTTATCGTGGTTTTTACTTTTGTTAAACTTTGGCGGCTCGTAACTAGCTATCCAATCATTATCTGGGTCTGAAATTTATTTCATTTGATTTAAGACATATTCGATATTAATACAAATAAAAAAAGCGGTTGAAAACACGCGAGAAAAAAAATTGAAGCAGTTTTTAGGTCAAATTTCGGAAAAAAATAAATTAAAACAAAAATATCAATAAAAAAAGTAGCTCACTCAGGGTGAAATGGGCGAACTTTTATTCTTAAAATGACCTTACCTAAACACCTACGAAGTTTGTCTAACCTTCCGCCAAACACCCTGTAAGTATATTATAAAAAATCTAGTTATTTTGGGTAAATAAAATAATGAATAAATAAATATCTTTGGACATTTTAAACTGCGCCTTTAGTCCCAAACATACTTAAATATTTTTTTAAATACGTACATATTATTTAGATAGATATTTGTACTGTGCGGGGATCGAACCCGCGACCTCGCTATTATTGTAGTCCGTTACGAACCACAACACCAAACGGACGGCCGTTTAATTAATTTCATGTATGTTTTTTTTTTTTTTTTTTTTTTTATCCACAACGAGGAAGCTCTTGGCCTGTATCTCACCTGATGGTAAGTGACGATCAGGCCGAAGGTGGAAGCGAGCTTCACCCGGAATCCTCAACCACGGAGGAACTGGCTATCTTACCTCTAACTGCCGGAACACAACAATGCTGTTAACATTGTTGTTATGGCGACAGACTTAGGTAAGATGGTGGTAGCTAGCCAGGCGGACTTAGAACAAGCCCTACCACCAACCAAACCGAACAGAAAAATCTGCTCCCACTGGGAATCGAACCCGGGACCTCTGCGTCTGAAGCAGGTGGTCTAACCACTAGACCACAGAGGCGGTTTAAAGGAAATTAGAAGATTTGAAACTAAGTTCATTAATTTGATTAATTTCATTAATACCCTATGATTCCATAAGGTATCAGATATAGGGTATTTTATTTTATACTCATAATATAGGGTGACTGCAAACCGCCATAGCAAATTCCCATGCAAGAGGAGGTAGTTGTTTGCAAACTATTAGACCTTACCTAGCTAAACAGTTGTAGTTTAGGAGATACATAAGTAATGTATTTTTTTCATGGCATGAGAATTTGCTATGGCGCATGGCGCGATGGCGGTTCAAGTCACCCTGTGTAATTACGCGAGTTCTGTGTAAATTCTGTTTCTTTTGAATCATTTTGGAGCAACAATTTTATTTTTACTATTAATGCACCAAGTAATTTATAGGTTTTAGTAAAAAATATGGATATGGCAAATTATGTAGAGAGAGAGGAGTGGAGGCAGACGCACGTCACAACAAATATGTATTTGCTTATTATATCTGCTCTCTACTTCTATCTCTAACTTTACAAAAAGAAACTGAAAAACTCATTTATTTATGCAAGTAGGCTTTTAAGAAGCACTTTTACACGTCCCAGTATTAACCCTACCACTGCTTCAGGACAATAAATGGGCCAGTGCTAAGAAGAAGCACAGCGCAAGAATCTCGTCAGCCTCTTTTTTTTCTAGAAAAATAATAATATATTTTATTGCTTGCATTGCATGATAAATCTTTAATCTTAACTAACCCTTATTTAAGGAAATAACGGTGTGAGTAGTTTTAGTGGGTAAGCGAGGCATATGAATGTGCAGGGTATGGCAGAGCAAGTGTACCTCCGGTACCTGCAGCGGTGGGGCAAAGACTACTTGCGGCGCCGCCTCGACTGGACGCTAGACGAGGAGGGCGGCAACCCCGCGGCGCCGCGCCACCTAACACAGGCGCTCTGCCCTTGTCAGTACATTGAGGAGATATTACGGAACAAAGAGCCGAAAGACACCCGCGCCTGTTGCCCGCTCTGCAACGACTGGCTCAGGCGGCGCGGTCTCGACTGACCAAACCGACCCAAAGTTTGGCAAGTCTCAATCTTTTTTCTTACATAAACTAAACGTATCATAACTACTTTCGTAACCTAATCTTTCTTTCCGCAGGAACGGGGTGAGCTTCTATATTTTCGGTACATCGGTCGATGGGGTGCGTACGCCGTCAAAAACAGGTTGAATCTCAGCAGCACTGTTCCAGGGCGTCACGGCGAAAAGTACGTATGTCCGTGCCAATTTATAGAAGAACATCTGCAAACTAAACCACCAGCCGGTATTGCAAAATTCTTTTCTCTCCCCAATCAAAGTATTCAGTTGTATTAAAGTTGTGAAGATATTTTACATATACATATTATGTATTATAATAAAACAATTTTGTATATCCGTCCAATATTTAGTATTTTAGAGATTTTTTAAAAAATATTTTAAATTATCAAACTGAAGTAACTAGCTGAAATTAAACTATTTTCAGCCAGTCAAAGTATTCAGTAGTTGTTAGCTGTTAAGAATATTTACCAGTTACATTTGTACATAGTATGTATAAAATGAATTGTATAATTCCGTCCATAAAAACTTACATTATGAATGAATTTAGAATAAGACTATAAAATTTCCATTATAAGAATTCAACTATGAATGTAAGTATTGATTTAACATATATTTATTTTAACATATTTATTATGAAACTGCTGTTAAAAATGTCGCAATTAGTCTACCCTATAGATTTTAGTAATATTGCATTAAATACGGACGTACGATTAACGACGTTGACACGAAACCTGCTTAGCCTTAGTATTGCAATATAATCTATTTTTGTTGAGGTACAATCGTGTCATCACTGTGACAGATCAGTCTCAGTTTTATACATTTTATACAATGTATACAGGTGGTCCTTAAGTTAGCGTCTTAGGCCCAGCTACCTCCGGTGTCATTGATTACACTGACACCGGAGGTAGCTGGGCCTAAGACGCATCGTACACAAGACTAAAGTCTTGATTTTCTCGTAAGCTGACGTCGGTGACCGACATGTCTGCGGCGCGTACGAACATACACCAGTAACTACTATGTAACTAACGACAGCGTTGCTTCATTGAACTAATTAATATTCAACGCGCCGCCAACGTCGGTCACTCACGACGTCAGCCTAAATGGAAATCAAGCCTAATATTTACGTAGTAACTATTAGGTAATCTGTGCTGTGCTGTGAAAACTTTGATATTTTGAAATTTTAGCGATTTTTTAAAATGGACTTAAAGATTTGTTCAATGCTTTTTAGGCCCTCTGCTACTTTTGGGACATCGTGTATAGTTTAGTTGCAAAATTACTAAAATCTATTGGCGCGGACTAATACTTAAATTGTGTTGAAAATAAAAATAAATTATATCCCGTCGAAACGCCAGTGCTAGCAAAGTGCGAAGTTCTCATTCAATTATTTATCAATTATGGCAATTACTATTATGTACTGACTGATATTCCTTACTAATAAAATTGTTTTTTTACTGAATTGATTTGTAAGAGAAGACAGAAGGCATGACGCCATTATTAGAGAATCACACAATATTTCCTTAATAATTGTATGTAACTAGACTACCTATTAGGAAATTAATTGGAAACATAAACTCTACCTAATTAATTATCCTTTGGAAGCACTGGCTGACTTCGATGTACACAATATAGCTAACGTGCTTACCTACATGTCATGTGTGAAATATTTGCTCATAATTTTACATGGGTGTAGTAAAATTAACCGTGTACTTAGTACTTAAAAGACTTTTAAAAAAACAAAGATTTTATTTATTGCATGTTTTGAGAGTTATTAATTATTGCAATAGTAGATATAATAGATTAAAACTTATAAGTAGTTTCATATTTATATGATGAAAGTGGCCATATTTATGGTATGACTAGACTTAATTAATGTTTATTGAAATGTTTTATATTAATTTATTTTCTGTACAAGCATACATATTATTATTTGATTTAAGAACATATTTTATGGTTGGTACATAATAATATAACGAAATTCTGTCAAACAATTGAAGTAGGTTTATTTTCACTTGGCATTTACAATGTTTTATTTCTACTAATATTTAAGTCTGTATATTTTATGAATTCAACACTTTTAATATGCTATTAAATAGATGCTATCATATTATTATTATATCACCAAATTTTTTTTATTGGCAAAGTGAAATTAAACCTATTCGATCTCTTGATAGATACACAATACTTTGTAAGGAAATGTATAATTAGGATAAGACATCATTAATGAATCATTTTATGAAATCCTTTTACGTTCATCTTATTCTCAATTATGTATACAGCTATTATTTGAGTACTAATAATGAAACTCTTTATATGTTTTTACAACTCTGGGAAAAGGTAGATACCTCAACTTGTTTCAAGCAAACTTTATATGTTCTACATGCTATGTACGTTCGCAATTATATCAGAAAGTATATGAGGAAAATTGGTGAAGTGCATTTTACAGATTTTTAAATATTTTAGAGAAATATAATCTGGCTGTTTTTACACCCTGTATCTACGTTAGTTTATATGCAGTTGTATCTGTATATGGCCTTAAGACGGCCATACTAATAAAGGGAATCCGAATATTAATGTCTGTACAATACAAAACATGCAATGAAATGAATTAGCTCGAAAAAATGTGCCTTGTGAATTTTAGATCTTCTAGAGATATTACACTTTCACACTTACTTTAATATTATTGAAAGTAATCCAGTATTTATAGTTGGTATCATTATGCAAGGAAATAATTTCCATATAGTATCTACTTGAAATTGCTTTTTTTAACATTCATAGGCAGAAAACGCACTCATTTTATTATCATGAAACATTAAATTGTATGTGTATTGTGTACACACGGACACACTATTAACTATCCATTTCCGTTTTTGCTCTCGCTCTCATCAAATGGTGATTCTTTGCGATAGAACGAGACGACATGACAGGCAATGGATAGTTAACACTGTTGCCGATGGTACATATTTTAATTAAGGCATTTAATTAAGAACAGTCGCATCATTTACACTTTTTGTGGTTTTAGTATTTTTTACGCTCTATACTGAACTCATGTCTGTAAAATAACTTTCCTTAAGATGTTTTATTAACTCATTAATTTTTTTGGTTTTTTTTTGACGGGTACAACCTATGACTATAACAAAATAAATCAGTGTTATGTAACTAGTCAAATTAAATTGTCCATATTTAATGTTGTTATTAAAATTTTAAACCAAAGCACAATATTAATTAATTGTACATACTTTTATACTGTCAAGATATCAAAACAAAGCAGTACCTACTTACCTATAAAAATACGTGTACCTACATTGCAAGCTTGTTTTCTTCTCAAAATATTGTTGTACTATAATTATTTATATTACTCTTCTTATAATCTTAAGCACCTTTTATATATTTTTTTACCTATTTATTTTTTAATTATTGAATACTTAAAAATTGCTCAATAACTTTTTCACTTCACGAGTGACTTGTGACGAGTGAACACCTTTGTAAGGAATTTTAATACAACCACAGAATAATAATAAGTACTACGTACAGAAGTTTTACTTCGCGAAGGTATTTAAAAAAATGTATGCTCAATGTCATTAACAATATGGTGTAATTTAGCCTGTCTCAAGAGTCAAGCACCATTTTGTTGACAAACGTCAGTGATCGGCACTGCGCCGAAGCTATAGGGCTGACTTCGGTGTGACGTGAGGACTGAGGTGCCAAACTGCGGAAAATGGCGGAGGAAATACATGATTTAGCATGAATTATCATGAATAATATTAACTACTTATTTACCTCTCAGTGTCTTGAGGCAACTTAAAAAAGTACATTCTGTGTTTTTATTATTATGTAGGCAGTTAACCCTTATTCAAATGCGAGCTGGTATGCATTTTTTTTACAAAGTTGAAGTGGATTTTGGGTAATTGTGGGTCACTTATTTCATATTTTTGATCAAAATTTATTAAATAATTAACTTTTTAAAAAAATAAAACCGACTTCAAATGCGTGAACACAAAAAAAAAACTAAAAATTAAAAATATTGCGTATAAAAAAGTTCATCCCCAATTTTCCACCCTTGGGGGTGAAATATTTTCTTCAAATTCGCATGAAACCACCCTTTTGATAATACCTATTCAACAAAAAAATAATCGTTCAAATTGATTTATAATCGGCGGAGATATTGCGTATAAAAAAGTTCATCCCCAATTTTCCACCCTTGGGGGTTGTTTTTTCTATTATTAAATTTAAATGGGACCACCCTTGAGGTATTACCTATACGCCGAAAAAAGATTTGTTCAAATCGGTTCATAATTGGCGGAGTTATCGCGTAACAAACATAGAAAAAAAAAAAAAACATACGGGTCGAATTGAGAACCTCCTCCTTTTTTGAAGTCGGTTGAAAATAGGGGAAGGGGTAGTTTTTTGGGTGGTAAATAATTTACCATTATCCATTCATGACTACAAATTATTCAATGTTGGTGGTAAAATAGTTACCATTGTCCGTTTTGGTTTATTTTTGGTTCTTGACTAGTGACTTCCTCTTGGTTCTACCTATATTTTAATAAATATTTTGGGAATGAAATAATATTGTTTTTATAAAAATAATATTTATTAACCCTAGATAGCTAACGTTCATAGACTACCATGAAAAGCTAACCATTCGACTTTTTGACGAGTATATTTTATTTGCTTATTTTATTAAAATGGGTTTATATTTTAATTAGTTTTATTGTTTTATTTTAACTTTAGGGTGTAAATTAAAAATAATTATTTGAAAAATAACATTTACTAAAGTTTTAATCTTATAAATCACTAATTTTAAATGACACCTATAATAATGAGGCACTTAAACTTACAAAGACTAAATTAGGAACTTTTAAGTAGAAAACATTATTTTTTTTTGGGTTAGTTTCAAAAACACATATCAAGATTGGTAATAAATGACAAATGACTTAAATTTTTTTGGCGCAAGTTGGGCAAAAGTCAACTGTAGGTATGCTCCCCAAAAATAGGAAATTTGCAACTGTTACATTGGTTCTTTGTCATACGCCTTTTTTATAGGAACACAAACTGCAGCTTTTTCTTTTCCTTACAGTGATATTTTCAGCTGTCAGAGAACTTCCAGAACCTGATGGGGTTGCAACTTGACCTTAACCTTGACCTTCACCGCGCTCTTTTCAAAATTTCCTCACTTTCATCAGTCATAAAGGAACGGAATATCTAAAGGGCTTGTAATATTTTTGAGTGAACGACCTGGCCCTCTAGTCGTGCGTAGGATATTTATTGCAGAGGTTCGAGAAGAAGCATGGCCATAAAGGCCATGCTGACCACACATGACGATTTTTGCCTCGAATGTTAGCTTGAGTCAAGTTTATAATCTGATAGACTCTGATAAAGTAGAATCTTCATGAGACTCGCCAACTGGAAGAACTTCTGAAGGTGACCATTCATGTACTTCATCATTGTCAGAAGGTTGTCATCGTGAATATCACTCTGAACATCGTCGACCAATTAGTCGTCTTCATTTTCACTTCCAGAAGAACAATCCTTACCACAATAATCATTTTCTAATGCACGATTATTTCTTCGTCAGTGATAATCGACCTCGTAGCCATTTTTCACAATTTATGTAATAACTAAAAGAAATAAAAGCAAAATCAACACACAGCATAAAACATAACAAAGAAACAAAAGTTACATAAAAGCTAACTATTCGTCAAAATGACGAGTATGCACCCAATATCTCGTAAACAAAATTACTTACCGGCTAAACACGACCATCACACGGCGCAGTCTAGCGGTCACTAAGTTGGCGCGAAAGCACAAAACCGTACGCACAATAATTAGAAAGATACATGATGATATTTGATGCGTGGTCGTCATTTTGACGAACGTTAGCTATCTAGGGTTAATATTGGTCATTATGCTTACCTTGAGTCTGAAACTAACAATAAATTCACTAATTACGTAATGTCAAAACGTAACGTAAACAGTTATCAAAATAACTTAAAATTTCTCCAAATATTTATTTAGTTTTATTTGTGCACATACAAAAAACAACAGCTATTTTTGTATATCATCAAACTTTTGTCAAGACGGGATCGGACAGTGGTAAACTATTTACCACTTCTTTAAAATGTCTAAACTATATGAATAAATCAATTGCATACGCTGCCTATAAGTGAGACTATACAATAAATGTTATAGTTTAGGATTTTGAATCGAAAAAACACTTATCAGAATTTTCGTTGAACAAAGTTTCAAAAATACCAAAAACGCGCGCTAAAAACTTGAAATTTTTCACACCAAAACCGTTTGGTTGACTTTGACATTACCTGACAGTGACAAATGACGTTGAAAAGTTGTAAGATGGCATAGATAAGTAAAAAAATATATTTAAAAATATAAATAAGTGACCACGATATCTTTAAGTATCACCATATCGAAAATTAGGATCCTTTTTTAAAAGTAAACGAAGTGGTAATATATCTACCTTTATTTGAATAAGGGTTAAATACTGCACAGTATTTAGTACACCATTTGCTTTATTTTCTTCCATCATACACAAGAATACGCGTGCATGAGTCAATGTTCGCTCGTATGTGAGGCCTTGTCGAATAGTATCCTGTAGGTGGGCCATCGTGCCTGTTTTGTTTTCAATGTAAACTCGCGGAGATGAACAGGCCTGATACAACTCATATTTGCAACTATAGTTATGTACATAATGCTTATGCAAAAGTCAACTATATGAGATATTTTAATTTTATATTGAAAAAGTCATAAGGAGACTATTTTAAATTGTCTGGACTGCACTGCATATAAACGAGTTAGTCTTTTTAAAATTATTTTTTATAAATCAAAATATCTCTTAAATGGTTTACTTGCGTAAGCATATTACCCACATAACAAATATGTTGTGAATGACCTGTACTATAATCCCTTACAAGTTCACTCATTACCAGTCATCCTGTATATCGTGAAGAATTTAATAATAGTCAAATATAACTATAATACTGAAAGAGGCGCGTACAATTTAGAGACTGCTTTACGTAGGTACGCGAACTAAACAAAATTACCACCAGATGTTAATCAAACTTAAATTTTCATCTTCAGTCTTCAAAATCAAAATGAATAGAGCGTGATTGATCAGCATAAAAATAGTTATGGAACTTTTACAGTATTCAGAATTCCCACATGAGCGAGCATGTGACAAATCTTTCGTGATGATCAATTTTTTCTCGTCGTTTAACATCACAACAACACCAAGAACATCATCATCATCTATGATTTTACTTTATACAACAAGGACCTTATTTATTTTATATTCTTAGGTACGTCAATATTTTCTCCAAAACTTTTAACTTTCTTGTTTGATCTGAAATTGTGTTCTAAATATATCAGAAAACCATTCCGTCCAATAAGCGAATTGTATGTACTTAATAATAGTGTTATTATTTTAAGTATAATGTATTTACTTTTATGCAACTTTTGTTGAAAATACATATCTATTTTTGAAACCACAAATGTTTTCTTTTTACGTACCTAGCAGGTAAGCTATCTGTCTTATTCATTCCTTTCACTTTACACCACCAAAACGACACCACCGACTATTAGTGATGTTACATACAAAAATATAAGACTCCTGTGTAATAGAACCAACCCGGGCGTAATCAAAACAACTCACCAAAGTTGCTTAGTTGTTGATATGAAAACTCGTATTTAAGTTCAAGCAGTTACTTTCGGTGGTGTCAAGTGAAAGGAACGGATTAATTTACTTGTGAATTATCTAGTGTGCCATAACCGCTGCGTAATAAACGTTCACAATACGTGTTATTATAAAATGGGCACATACGCGCGCGATTTTTCGCACATTACCTCTCAATTTTAATTATTTGAAGAACCAGCCGAATCCTTGTACAGACATGTCATGAAAAGGAAATAATTTATTATTCGTGTGAATAAAAATATTTAAATGGTTTGAAAAAAAGCGTATATTTAATTAATAAAATAATAACAATTTGATGATAAAAAAATAATGTGTTGATTAATTTCTAAGGTATAATGTGGCAGGTAATATACAATTTACATACATATCACAGTCTATTTGTTTATAATTTTAAAAATATTGAAATTTTATAAAAATATGTGATGGGAATAAGGAACATAATTATTTATATTCATTTAATCTACAATTTTAAAACTGGCTGGATAACCCTGTTTTAAATTAATTTTCCCTAAATTATATAGAATGAAAATGATAATCACAAGTATGAATAACTACTTATTGAGCAAAAAAAAAATTAACTAGCGCGGCTCAACCAGTCATTCCTGCAGATTATGCGGCAATCCAGGTATTAAGTAGGTCGTTTACAGACATTAGTAGCGATTAAATTATTTTTTATATTATTGAAATACTGAAATGACACCATCCATTACTTCCAAAATATAAAGTTTCATTGTAAACTAAAAAACAATCGTGTCAGAAGAATCCTGGAGGCAAATGTTAATGAGATGAGCGAAACCAATATTAATTTATTAACCTACTCATATTATGTCATGGAAGTTTAGATACTTAAAATATTTCTTTGTTTCGCTATCGTAAGAGCATAATCATAAAATATTTTTTATTATTACAATAAAATTGTTTAGTAAGGATCTTTTTCCAGTGGCTCACATATTTAAATATCAGCAGGAATTATTTAACTTGAATGTCGCTTTTTAAAAATTATCTTTAATTCAGCTATACTATGCGGTATATAGTACTAAGTATGTGGATAGATACCCAGTTTTACTCGTTTTCATTTCTACGTGTCTTTTTAGGGCACTCTTTTGAAATATCTCCTGCTGGAAATATACCCCGAAAAGAAGTTCGTTGCTCTTTCACTTGAGACTCCTTTTCAATATTTGTAATGACATTGTTATCTCTGTTTCGTTTTAAATTTTTATCGGCTGGGTCGTCTCTGAGATCGATGGACGACGCGAGCGACTCGAGGGAAGTGACCGTGGACCGCTCTTGTATTTTGTTTCGAACAGAGAGGTCAAGGAAAGGCCGATTGGCAGACTCTACGACGGTGTGCACCGACGACGAGCTCTCGGTGGCCGGCAGGTCGTCCAGCGCAGCCAGCCGCATCAGCTCGCGCTGCGACTCTCGAGCTTCCACAAGGAATATGCTTTCCTGTCATTAAGTTCATTCGTCAGTTGCATACATACAAAATTAAATAAAGCATCGCTAAAAATATATAACAAGCAATGCAAGTGGGCTTATTCCACTATTCCCCGTTAACGTTAAATTGGAACTTATAATGGGGAATAATGAACTAAAAAGTTCATTAATCCTCATTACGTTCAAAATAAAATCCTAATATAACGGGGATTAATGAACTTTTTAGTTCATTATTCCCCATTATAGGCGATAACGGGGAATAGTGGAATAAGCCTGCAAGTGGATCTACGCATGGTGAAAATTAATATAAGCAGTGATAAAGTAGGTATGTTAGATTAAACAAACTTTACCTTAACTTCTTTGGTAGTATACTGGTCCAATTTGTCGTATATCACAGCATGTAAACCCATTTCCTTTAGCATCTTGATTGTATTCTTGTCGTTATTGTCATCTCCCCAACAAAATATCACGAGACCCGCATCCGTGGCTAGTTTTACCTGAAACAGTAAAGATAAGATAAAGTATACCCAATTAATATAAAGACACGGTGTAAGGGATGAGTGAGCATGAAATAAAAATGTTATCCAGTCACCAAAATCTATTGAAGAATATATGGACGCTTTACCACACATCATCTAGTAGACCTTTGTGCGCTTTCTATAAAGGTCGAGTCGCACTCGTACCAATGAAATTAAAGTGAGGATATAGAGCGAAATATTTCTTTCATAAATTGGGGGTGTTTGGCGGAAGAAAGTGCTTGAAAGCGCTTATAAGCAAAATGATACTGATGTGTGAAACGACCTTTATGGTACAATTATGAGATGAGCAATCTAAACCAATCATGATTTATGATACAGTACCTGAGTAGGATCTCGGAGTAGGTCTTCTGTATGTACAACTATTCCTAAGATGTCGGAGCTAACGGCACTTTGGACAGCGGCTGGTATTGATAAACACCTGGGATCGCGATACGGTTGATATTTTTTTGTTATACCCTAAAAACAAAGAATATGTATAATACATAGCTTAAAGAAGTATCTCAAAAAACCCATTCAGACTAATTAATCGAAATTCATAACATAAACTTTCATTAATAGCCAATTCAGTAAAGAGGCAATATTTTATCTGTAGTGTTTTAGGCGTTTGAGAAACACGGAATCAGATAAGTTAAAAAGCAATGCTATATACTTACAACTGTCAAAAACATTACAGGATATTTGTTTTGTTTAAATCGCACCATAGTACAAATATCAGGGTTGAAGCAAGAGAAGACTATTCGGCGCTGCTTGGCATTTTTTAAGACGACTTCTAAGACCTGAAACAATTAGTTTACAAATTCGGATATGAGTTTCGAAATAAAAAAAAGTAGAATATGGGCCCCAGTTAAAACTCGCGCGGGTGCACGCACGCGTTTGTATCGTAAAACTCGGACGGGCGCACGCCGCGCCGGACTGCTAGACGAGATCCACCACCTCGGAACTACGTAGACAAGAATAAGTACTACCACAGAATAATAATAAGTACTACTGGTACTACGTACTATTCTCGGAACGGATGTCCGGAGCTCCGTGCACCTGCGCGAGTTTTAGCGTAGGCAGACCGGTCGGTGAATTCCAACTTAATATTTGCTTTGTATAATAATGAAGTTCGTACAAAGATAAGATAATACCTACCTTATCTACGTAAGTATTCATATCGAAGGGATTATTCAACTCAAATGTTCCATCGTCCATCTCCATGGTCCATTTTAGTTCCACATTGAAACCGACATGTAAATCTATGTTCTTTAGAGCATCTTCCAGTGTGGGAAACGGCTGGTGCTCTTCTAAATCTTCATCAAAGAATAGTATTTCATGATTTCGGCCTTCTACAAGATGATATACCTGTAATTAGATATTTAGAAATATTTTAGAAAGGTATTTACATTCTACTAGGTATACCTATAGGGTCTATTGGAATGGACCAGTAATAGTATACCATGTAAATGACATAATGATGTACATTCTGGAATATATGAATAAATTCTGGTTTTTATACGTAATTCGTATAAATTATTATTGTTATTGTGGGCTGGAAGTTGGGACATAAAATAAAATACCTTAAGTTTTTGAAGGTGTTCCAAAGTCAAATCCTTCACTGGCAACTCTAGCATTTCAGTGAATTCAACTTCCTTTTTTCTTTTCATTGAAATACATACATAATAATCATGATAGATAACAGGTATCAAATCTTTACTCAGCTGAACATCAAACTCTAGCAAGTCTGCACCACTAGCAGCTGCCTTTTTTAGGGAAGCTATTGTGTTTTCACGAATAGCATTTCCTCTGAAAAGCATTATATTGTTAAGTGTAAATATACAACAGTTCTTATCAATATACAGGATGATATTCAAACATTACCAATTAAAATAAATTATTTACTTACTCTTTAGTTTTAAAACTAGCCCCAAGTCCACGATGCCCTACTTCCAATCCGGTCCAGGATGGATCCCAATGTTTGGTATAAGACACTTGCAAGTCACAAATTTTTTCTGCCATTGGGCGAACTATTAAATATTCAAAGTTGACTGTCCCTAGGGGCCTATGCTTTACATTGCAGGTGACAGGGAGTTCTAAGCTGCCTTCTGATAACTTAAACATGTTTGGGAGAACATATGTATAACCGACATGGCATGGTGGGTCTTCTGATGAAGCACGTGAACTGTATGAATAAAAGTCTATAAGGTAAGCTAGACCTTTAGGATCAGGAGCTACCACATTTACCAGCATTACATCATTAGGTTTGTACTCCCTTCCAAATTGTTCTTGAGGTTTTGGAATGCATACTAGAGGATCATTATCTAGTGTAGAAACATCAACGAATACACCTGTAGGCATTTCTGCTTCTGTTGTATCAGTGCTTAAAGAGTCTTCAACCTGCGGTTCAGTCCCAAAGGATAATTTTACTGGAGTAACTTTAATGTTCATGAGTCTGCCTGACAGACGAGTCTTCAACTTGAGAGGATTGTTGACAAATTTAAACTGCACCAGAGTCTGAGCAGTCAACCAGCCAGATCCAACTTTATGCCTGCCATCATAATCACCAAAAATATCAGTTGTAGGATGCAACATATTTTCACTAATAACTCTGGGGTGTATGTTAGTTTCCCAACGACGTATAGTAATATCATTTGTGTCCTCAAGCTGAATACAAACTGCATATCGATAATATACGTCACAAGTGTTAGGTATTGTAACCGTTTTCGTCCATAAGTCTGTGCCTTGCTCATGATCCATTATGACTACTCTGTTGTAGTCCCACTCACCTAGTTCTTGAGTACTGCCTGCAATACACACTTTTTCTTTGGGACCTACATCTAATACTGACACTGTGAAGATCCATTGCTGTGAAGTAACTTCTTGTACTGGTTCTGGCTCTTTTACAGACATTTTTTTCTGCACCTTAATTTTTGCTTTCTTGCGATCCTCTAAAAAAAACCAACGTTGCATTATGTCCAATGTAAATAAATGTCTTAACTTTTTTTAACTAAAAGAATATTATTAATGGTAAAAGGTATCCAAGCTAGACAGTAGGAACAATTTTAAAATGGCCAGTGTAGGTTTGTTTAGATGTTTATGTGGTGATATGACTGACACTGAATGTAACTGACAACTACAGTCACTACCCCTATGTGTCACCCAAACAAAGGTTTTTCATTTTTATGAGAGGCCAGTGACCTTAAAGTTTAAATATTAATCTATGCCAGTGACTATGTTGACAAACTTGGTTTTTTAAACAGATGCGATCAATTATGGTAGGTACCTTTGTATCATCATTTCAGCCATAGGACATCCACTGCTGAACATAGGCCTCCCCCAACCTTTGTATAATCCTCTAAGAATTACTTACATCAGAATTATTAATGTGAAATACCTATTTTGATTTTAAACTCCAGGGCTCAATAATTTCTACTTAGTCCATAAAACAAAGTTCTTTGTATTAACAAAACAAAAACACTTACCTAGTTACTTATACGTAGTCGTAGCTCACCATGGACCTATAAAAAAAGTCCATGTAGCTAACCATCTCATAATCACAAAAATCCTTAAAATTCCACAATAATTTTACCTAAACATTAACGTAACAAACTAAAATAACAACGTTATCACAAACTCAGACGACTCAACAGATCTCGCTGGATCAGCTGGTTGTATTGTAAGCAAAAAAGACTCAGAATCACTATCATTTTAAGCCAGGGTCATTGACGTATTCGATTCGATAAAACAATAGTGAGGTTCCATACCACATTCCATACAAATCTAAAATTAGATCAATGAACTTCAGTCAGCTGACTATCTGACGTTTAGGTTACCACTTTACCACAACACAAAAAAAAACCTTAACACCGCGCATGGAAAGCAAAAATTAATATTGTTGATGCAAACAAAAATGTGTGTGAAACAATGTTTTTTAACCAATTTTGTTGCGGTCATTTAATATGTGGTCTTTTTCTTAATCGATTACGCTAGTGCTGCCAAGCGTCCGTCGTATTATGTACTAGCTTTTGCCCGCGGCTTCACCCGCGTGAAATTTAATTTGTCACAGATCGTCATAAATTATAGCCTATTATGTTAATCTGGGTTATAAAAAATCAAACTGTAAAATTTCATCAAAATCCGTTCAGTAGTTTTTGCGTGAAAGAGTAACAAACATCCAGACATCTAAACTTTCGCATTTATAATATTAGTAGGATCTAAGTTTTTGTATTAGTGCAGGGTTTAATTTCGTGTATCGTTATGTTCCATGTCAGGGACATATTATAGCCGTACGTACGCACTTAAGTAGGTATTATCACAGAATACATAATAGTAGCAACAGAAATTGCACTCCTTTGTGTAGGATCAGATGCCGACATTTTAACGGTAATAATAATAATGCAAAATATCCAACGCACATGGTGCATTCGAAATTGCACCTTACTACTACGCTCACAAGAGCGCAATTTTTTTGTGTTCAGAATTGATCTACCTCACAGTTCAAGCGTCAGGGTTGTATAAGCAAAGTAAAATAAATAAAAACTTAATTTTAAGAAGCATTTATTGTATTTACGATTGGTAAACTTTAATCTAGTGGTGTTTGTATAATCGTACCATCTTTAAAGTACCTATTAATAAACTTCAGTGTTGCGATAATTCGAAATTGGACAAACAGTTTTAAAAGATGTAGTGTCGGAAAAAGACACGGTGAATTAAAGTTAATGTTTATATTAGCTAAAATAATTTTTTTGCTACATTTTTTGTCATAAGTATTTCAAAATTATTTAACCCTTACACGCTTATAACTAATCCAAACCATAAAATTATTTTTTCTTTAGTTATATCTATTTATTTTAGTCTAATTTAACATAAAAGTAGTACAGAAAATATAAGTGCTATGTATTTCAGTGTTTTTCAGTCGGGGACACATATGTCCCTATATGCGTTAAGGTATACTTTGCCTCATATATTGGAAATAAAATATTTTGACGCTTTTGTTGCAAAATAAATACAAATCACACTAAAAATACAAATGAAATTTAATCAATAAGCATAATATTAATATTTATAATAAGAAATTTAAAATAGATAGCGTCTTATTTTACATATTTTTATGTTTGATCCTCATCTCATCATAGACCTCTTTCTTGAAGTTAGACCTACCTAACTTGACTGTTTGTTCCAAGAACAACTTTGAGTCTAGAGTCTCCAACCTTCAAAGGAGTGCTGTAACACGGATATTTGACATAATTTTTTCGTCTTGTCTTATTTATTTTGAATCCCATTCATTGAGAGCCTCTACTGAGGCCATTGAGCATTGATTCTAGGTCTTCCAAGGTCTCAGCCGTGACTACAATCGTTGAATCTTACTCGGGGGGACAACATCCGTGAAGCTTCGCGACATCTTCTTATCAAGAATACCGCAGTGTCTCAAGACCTTTGATAGAAAGTCTTTGACCAATGTGTGTTGGCGGTGATGGCGTACGGAACGGAGACGTGTTCCTTCACTATGGGCCTCATGAGAAGGCTCAAAGTCACCCAAAGTCTGATGAGGAGATACGCAGGAGAGCCAAAGTAACAGACATAGCCCGCAGAAATGTCAAACTTTCGCGGCAGTGGGAAGGGCACTTAGCTCGCAGAAGTGAGGGCAGCAAATTTCTCAAGTAGTGCCCACGGATGGGAAGACGCAGTGTAGCAAACCTCATGTTCCTGTGCTTCTCGTATCGTATACATTCATGTATTACGAGTAGCAAAGAAACGATCGTTGTGGAAATCCTTAGGGGAGGCCTCTGTCCAGCAGTAGACGCCCTTTTATCCAGGAGGAAACCATCCTCATTGTCGGTATCATCAGTCATCATGACTTTATGACTTCCAAAATTTCGTCTTTCTTGAGCGAATTTTTTTATGTCGATTTAAAGACAAATGATTTACAAAAAAATGTATGAATATTATAATAAAACATCGATATAAACATACAAATTATGACAACGCAAACAATATCCCTAGTAAGAACCAAGTTTCCCTTGACGCATATAGGGACACCCGTGTCCCAATTAGATTTTTACATAATTTTCCTAACTCGTTCGAAGATAAACGAAAATATGCAATGAAACGATAATTATACTTACCATTGAATGTAAAATTGGAAGAAACACAGTGGCTGAAAGCCGATAAGTAATAAAAAAATAATTTTCAATTTTGACGTCTAACGAATTTTTTTTTCACATGTTGTGCCAGTATTTTTTTACATATGTAATCGAGTTTTTTATTATTTCTAGCGCATAATCATAAAAGGTAATAATAAAATTTAAGAATATTAAACTACAAATGGTTTAACTTAACCAGTATTACTGTAAATCGTGAAAACTATGTGGGGACAAATGTGTCCCATATGCGTGAAAGGGTTAAAAAATGTAGTTTTTTTAAATTATTCAAATTACTACAGTTAATTATTATTCCTAAATTTTACGATTTTCCATTAAAGAAGGATAACAGTGCTGTTGGAACAATAAATAATACACAGGCGCGTGGCGGCGGCGGCGGCCCTGACTGATTTGCAACTTGAAGTTGTCGCGCGCTGTAGGTAATTATCTCGGCCGGCCAGTAGCGGCGTAAGGGGGGGGCGGTGGGGGCGGTCCGCCCCGGGTGCCAAGCATCAGGGGGTGACAAAAGTCGCGAAAATTAGTACTCACTGGCATATCTGCATGGCAAATCTGCGGTCTATGTCATGATACGGGGGGGGGGGGGGGGGGGGGGGGGTGCGATTATCTTTCAATCTTCGAATCGGGGTTATGATCGCCCCGGGTGCCACCCCATGCTACGCCGCCACTGCGGCCGGCATAGGCGAGTGACGGAGGCCTGGTATTATTCTGTGCTTAAACACGAAAAAATATGCAGGCTTCTTTCCCATTGATCCAGTGCGTATTTTTTTGTATCATTTGTTGGGAGTCCGATCTAAAATAGATCAAGGGGCCATTTTCATAAAAAAAATGCAAAATTATAGAACTTCCTAGTCACAGATATGGATAGATGCAGCATGTGTCAAAAATTGTATGAAGCCGAGCGTGCCACTTTTTAAACGTCATTAGTGTCATTTTAGCGAATTTTAGTGATTGCCGCAATGTAAAAATAATCGTATCATCGTACTGCATTCGCAAAGTCATCGAAATATATCGTGTGACTCGATTCGACAATTAATGAATTCCGATAAAACCAGGGCCGGATCTACCTATGGGCTGATTGGGCTGCAGCCCAGGGCCCCGGGGTTACAAGGGGCCCCCAGATCCCGCTAAAAAGTAGGCCATAATTTGAAGAAAAAAAAATTGTTGTCTGTAAAGTCGGTTTACAACGTTGACAACGTCATAAGAAAATATTGATTAAAAACGTTTCATATATTTTTGGTCCAAAATCAAAAGTGCCGGCCAACAAAAAAAAGTGCTGTATACTGACAGAATACGTCTGCCTTAACATTGTTACTATGGCACCAAAGCTGTAGCACCACTGTGCGTCGAATTATTATTATTTCTTTTTATTGTTTGTAGGTACTCATGGTGCATTTTTTTGGGTATGCAGTGTATATGAACGACAATAAGTACATCGTGTTAACAAAAACATATTAAAAACGCCATGTTTCGGCAAGATACTTCATTTGTAAATAGTTTAATCGTAAATGTTAAAAAGACATACTTTTAGAACTCAAATACTACGATGCACAGTGGTGCTACAGCTTTGGTGCCATAGTAACAAATGCTAAGGTGGACGTGTTCTATCAGAATACAGCACTTTTATTTTTTGGCCGGCACTTTTGATTTTGGACCAAAATGGATGATGTCCTTTTTGAGATATTTTTTTCTTCCAATTACTTCTTGTAAAGAAAACGTAATAACTTTTAAACTAAGAGGTATATCCTGATAAAATAAAAACAGTAATAATGCTAAATAACAGGCGATACTAAAAAAATACATAAAATACTCAGAAAATGGCAACAAATAATAAAAAAATGATACATTTTGAGAAAAATCTGCATTTTAATTCGTGTTTTTTTGGTTATTTGATAAATTTCTCCAAATAATGCCCCATAACAGGTTGTTTTTATTACTTTGTGTTATTCTTTATCGTATTACCTTTGTAAAACTAAAAATCGCATGTCTCTATCCCTATCACAACGTTTGCAATGATCGTTTGAACTAAGCCTCTCCGGGCGCGCCATTCAACGCTTCGTTAACAACGAAACTGAAAGTGGCTCTAGATTTGTAATTTTGATAAAAACAAGTTACATTTCAAATAAAAACAAAAGATTTCGAAGTAAAATAAGCATTTTAGTTAAAATTAAAATTGTCTCTACCTGTAGCGGAGAATAATGTGGTGGCAGGCCTTTGTTCAAACGATCATAGCAAATGTTGTGATAGGGATAGAGGCTTCCGATTTTTGGTTTTACAAAATTAATACGATAGAGAATAATACAAAGTAATAAAAACCACCTGTTATGGGGGCATTTTTTGGAGAAATTTATTAAATAACCAAAAAAAACACGAATTTAAAAGCAAATTTTTTTTAAAACGTATAATTTTTTATTATTTGTTGGCATTTTCTGGATATACCTCTTAGTTTAAAAGTTATTACGTTTTCATTACAAGAAGTAATTGGCAGAAAATCTCAAAAAATTATTGAGCTCTTTTTTGTCGATAAGAATAGGTCTAGTTTCACCTATTTTCATATGTGCACTTTATCGTGACTCACACTGTATGTATAAGAATAATATTATATCATTATAGAAACAGTTTTTTGGCATGGCTATTAGTTGAGTACTAAGATAGGCCCCCAAGTAGTTTCAGCCCAGGGCCCCACAAATTCACGATCCGGCCCTGGATAAAACTGATATTTTGTTATTTATAGCTAGTCTAACTGTGGATTAAAATAAATTCTATATTATTAATTTTCTTATTAGTTTGCAAATAATATTTTTATTGTGAGTATAATATCAAAGTAATGATCGTTATTCCATTATGTTAAATAGTACTACTAGTAATTCATACTTAATTTCATACTTTTAAATATCCTAGTACCTGACCTTGTTTCATAAAATAAAGACTAACTCAAGCTTTTTATTTTTAATAAATGTAAAAATGCGTAGTTTTGCCAATACGTTTAGTTTCATAAAGCTAAGTCAGGTTCCTAGTTTTGAAGATATTTCTAAACGACTTAATTTAAATGATTTTCTGTGGGGGCGGTTGATCAAACTTAATGTTTTTTAAAGGAATTAAAAATATTGCTATTAATAAAATAATGCAAAACCTTACTGATAATGTGACATTTGGTTAATGAAGGATTGGTGTTAAATTTTGTGATTTTATCATTATTTCTCTGATAACTATTTCCGATATTTTTTATTTCCTGTATTAAAACAATGCTACTTTATACTTCTTCTACTGCTACTTTATTCTAATTTAATTATTTTTAACTTGTGCTGTTAATTAAAATTCTCAATCCGTTAATAATTTCTTCTTTCTACCGTGTTCGTACTACTGTTCTCGTAAAATCATCGTATCCGATTGTTGTAATCGGAATACAATTAACAACGTGAACATCACTCGAGCATGTATGTCCATTTGGACATATCGGAATGGCACGCTTTGACGAGCAACTTGCTGTATCTACTCTAATCCATATCTGTGTTCCTAGTCCTAGACAGACAGATGTTTACATTGTCTGGCACTAGGATAGGACCCCAGTATTTAATTTGATTATGTCCGCGTCAGGTAACGGCAGGCAGTATTATTACCTACCTACACATGCTCTGTGAACGGCGCGCGGCGGTAGCAAGGCGGTAGCTTTAATACGCCCCTGTCTCATCTGTGAATATGCCCCTGCCCAAATTGCGTCTCGCCCATGAAGCTAAAGATAAAAATGGAGGGCAGAGTTGGAACAAAAACTTGAGTCAAATACCTACTTATATCTATCTCGCTCTCTGCGGCCCTACCTCTCTTTTTAGTGTGAACTGTAGTATTGCTATCTTCTGATTTAAATCTCCTTGTAAATTCTTCGAAATAGCCAATTCACTAACCAAATCAGAAGTTAAACAAATAAACAATTAATATTTGAAACTAAGATTACCTAGTTAAATAAAAAATCACAAAATTGTCGGCCATTTAGGCTTAATGTGTTGGCGAATCAGGGAATTACAATCCCAATTCCTGGGTAATCGGTACCATGTGGCAACATCGGCCCAATCCGGCCCATCATGGCGGTTGTTTACTATTTTGTTTATTTAGCAGTTAATTTCGTTTGAGATTGTTTACAGGAAATAATCATTGTTTTATCACAAGAATTGGTGCAAAATTTTGTAGTGCGTGGTTGCGGTAGTACGTGGTGTCGTGGAAGTGACATAAGATTCCACGCGTAAGTGTTTATTTCGTGATTTCCGACATTGGATCATTGTAAACATTTTTCACATTTTTTACAGTAATTTCTTCCTAAAACGTTTTACTATTTATTACACTTATCATTTTTAATGATACCTATGTCAAGAAATAAAGATTTTACATTGGTTTCATTGAATTTGAGCAATTTTATATTTTTTGTTTATTTAGAAAGAGCGAGTCTGCCCACAGAGAGCGAGACAGTGATACTTAGTTTGTGCTTCAAGTAGGTATTCGGAGTGTGGCCTCCATTTTTATCTGTAGCTTCATGGTCTCGCCCACACTCGCCATTGACACCATACTCACTCTTGTACTATTTACTCTCACTAGATGGCGTGACGCGTCATTTCTTTTTATTACCTATTCCCCTATTCGTAATTTTCTGTTAGTTGGGAGGTGTTATAATGACTAGCAGTGAACGGTTCCCAGGTTCGATTTTGGGGCTGTATTTAAATTATGTAATTATATTGTTTTTACATTTTACCGTACAGTATGTACAGTCGACAACACATCAATCAACCTATGAACGCATAGGAAAGCGTTTCAATTTTTATGTGGTGATTAAAATAGGATTATGATAATATTAGGTTGAAAGATTCCATAAAAAATTTAAACAACTCCGTTTATTTTCATTTTTATATAAACAGTACATAGCTTCCTACCTACTCACTTATACTACAATATTATGTATTTACATATTAATTATTTACATTAAACAGTCTTTTCGAGTATCTAACCCTACTTTACACCTTTAAGTTACCAACGTTCATAAACTCAACATTCTTTGAGAAAAACAAATATTTTATTTTCCTTCTATTACAACATAATATCATGCTTATTTTAGTATTTTTTTTACTTAATAAGGGCAATTAACCCCAGGATGTAAAAATGAACAATTGTCACCTTGCCGACAAGAACCTTTTCGTTGGAAATATATACAAACAGCCTTGCGTCCTCCCCGAACATGACCACCTCTACCCCTTTGTGTACCATCCCAGTTTCCAGAGTTTTTTCCTCGCCAATGCCCACCAGCCCCGCGACCACGCATTGCTCCTCGGAAATTGCCGGGACTGGGGAAACCTTCAGGGCCTGGGGGCCCTTGAGCTCCTGCCATGTTAAAGTCCATCGGAAACATATTTTGTTGCATATTAAATCCCTCTGGCGGAACAGGAAACATCTGGTTTGGACCACCGAACATCTCTGGACCCATCATCATATTTTCAGTTGGCATCATCATTCCAGGAGGTATACTCCCCGGGGGCATCGTTCCTGGAGGAAGCGTCGGTGCAGTCATAGGAACTGGCATGCCATTGCCCATAATATGTGGTGGTACTCCATTTTGCCAATCCCCAGGAACCATATTAGGACCTTGGAATCCAGGCACAGTCGGAAACTGTGCATTCGGAAAAGCATTTGGAAACTGGGCCATATTAGGCGGAAACATAGTTGGCACATTAACATTACTAGATGACGGAGGCGCAGTTCCCTTTGGTTCAGGCCATGGCATATTTCTAAAATCACTGACATTGTCTTGATTGCCAGTAATATCGTCCAAAGGTATAATAGTTGGTTCAGAATAGGGATGAGTTTCTGGCTCGGGCTCAGTTGCAGAGTCAGGTATCATTGACTTGTGGAAATAAAGTGGTTGCAGCGTTCCTTTCTGCCTTAACGCCTGAATATCTTTTTCTTTACTATTTTTACCGTGGTCTACTTGTATCTGTCCCTCGGTGTCAATAGGAATTAGAGGTCTCCAACTCGTTCGTTCTTCCATGACATCATCGTTAATGAGATTTCTCGCCTTCTGAAAAGCTTCTCTTTCGTGTAGTCTGTCTAAATATTTCATATCCGTAAATGTTTTCGTAACGTTCACTCTTTCAGTTTCATCAAGTTCAAAGTATTGAATTTCTTCTAATTCAGAATCCGGTTTCCATTTAATACTCTTCTTGGGACCTTTTCTTTTATGATAGCAGAGAACACCCTTGAGACCATTTACGGTTAGTGTGTGTGGTTCTGATGTATCCATTGATTCCTCATTATCCTTTTCTGTAGTATTATTATCAGCTTTTTTATCTTTACTTTCATCGGTATCCAACGTATCTTGGTAAAATCTGGGAGGAACGGACTTGCTTTCACTAGTAGGACTGGTCATAGTTGTAGGTGTAAGTGGCGGAGATCCATCACTGGGTGTAGTTCCATCTTTCGATCCGCTTGTACGGCGTTTTCGTTTCTTTGGTTCTTTTTTGTTTGTAGCTGAAGCATTTAACGCGTCCATAAACATGTCGCTTTCCAGTAGCAGCATAGCTGTAACAAATAAAAACAATTTAATAAGCACGAAAAACACGAAAGCTAATTAACCTTTTCTAGATACACACAGAAAGGAAAGGACTAGTCTAAAATGTATAACTTTGGTTCCAAATATTTCATTAGTGATGTACATTAGCGAAATATACTCGTATCTATCAAATTTTGGTAATAATTCTAAGAGAACCCATTGTAAAATGCGTTATAGCTACATCAGCTACTGCAGTCATCCAGACTTTTTTTATCAACGATACTAAAATTAAGCAAAAGGCAAAGTGAATAAAATATAATTATTTACAATCGTAGATAGGTAAGAAGGTAAGTATTACTTCTGAAAATTATTTAAAGTAAATAATAAAACAAATTGTAAGAAATACGTTTGCATTTATTAGTTATTAAGCTTAGTAGGTAAAAATAATTTAAAATTATCATACACATAGGTAATACATAGTGTAGGAATGAGGTAAGTACCTATATTAGGTATCTAAATATTAATCTTTTACAATCTGGCATCTAGTGATATCGCTTTACAATAGAAATCGTAGGTACATAATGGAATATTCCATTATGTACGATTTCTATTGTAAAGCCAGTAGAATCAGCCATCAGGCAAGTGCACACAGAAATATAGGCCTACTACCTAGTTGCAAGGATTGAATGGAGCGAATCACAAAATTGCTTGACCCGCTCGTCTTGAACTCGGTTCAAGACTAGTGACGAACGAGCCTTGTTTGATTTTTCAACCACTGTCTGAAAAATTATTTCCGCGTAACCTAGGTAGGTACCTACGAAGTTGCTACGGAGTGCGGGTAGATTCGATTAGGTAATCCGATTTTGCTGTTCGTTACTTGCCCCACAATACCTATCGCTCGAAAGATATTTTTAGACAACATCAACCAAATACAACCATTTATAAGTAAGTTTGATTAAAATGCATTTTAAAAGTAGAGTAAGTACCTTAGCAATATAACTATCAATATATAGATATACCTACCTATGTATTGAAATTAGTATACCTAGTTTGTTTATGAAGCTTCTAAAAAAGACTAAGTAAACAAACAGAAATCCACGCGGGATACAGTACAGCCGACAAAGGGTAGGTACTTTTAACAAGCTAACTAAGTAGGTAGTTACTACAGCAATTTTTCGCGAGCACCTAACAAATTCTGAATGAACAGCAATACATAATGATAATTTTGCAAACTATACTTCTACATGAGCGGGAAAATAAGAAAATACATTTGTGAAAAATTATAGCCTACGTTCCTACCAAGGTAGGTAGGTACTGTAAGTTTCCTTAGTAATGCCTAGGTACATATTTCAACAAAGTTACAGTTTTGAGTTGAACCGACCGGGAATCGAACCCAAGATAATTTGTTTATGATGATTTACCGCGCTACTACGTTATCAGCCCAACAAAAACATTTGATTGGTTATGATGTTATCTTTGTTTTTATTTATTTCTAGCGCCAGTCATAAGGCAATTTGGATATCTTCGTTGGAAAAAATATCAATTCGCTGGAAGCCACCGTAAAAAGCGAATAAAAGTGCTTACAAACAGCCTAGGTATGCGTGCGAAAGCCGAAACTTATGGAAATGTCTTTTAGATAGAAGCAATTCCTAACTTCTTGCTGCCAGCAGCATGGCCACTGGCTCCGTTGTCTAACATTATGTAGGTACAGTTACAGTCGACAGCGCGTCAGAATTTGATTTGTTGCATTATTAGCACCTATCGCGACTACATAAGATGCCAGTTACCTTGATCTGCCGTGGTCTGTACCTACATAGAAATTAGGTCAGTGCTCATTTAAAGTTATAAATAAGTTAAAATATGTATGAATAAACTGAGTTTAAACTATCATAGACATGTTTGTACAACTACAAAAATGGAGCATAATAACTACTTATTAGTTAGCTTAGGGTCGTAGTAAGTACAACCTACCATACACGCTTTGCATTTTATTAACATGAGACCAAGTAGAAACTAGGCACATTGAAACTTGAAACACGCAATTCATTTTCATTTAATACTAATTCAAAGTTCTGTGCCCACTAAACCGTAAACGCCGCTTCCTGTCAAATTTATATGAGTATTTCTCAAAAAAAATGTACATTTTAAAAAAAAAAGTGTGCTTTGAAACAGTTCAAAAGTTTTATATTTATAAATCATCACACAAAAAAAACACACACACAATTTTGAAGGATGAATATTAATCTTTAAGATAACGAAGAATTATAGCTATAATCCTACTTATTACCAAATATTTAGATATTTTAAAAATAGTCCTTTTTTACCTTTCATACAAAAACCTGTTTGCCACCCTAGCTTTTTCATGTATTTTTGTTTCATAAAATGCGATACGTAACTAAATTATTGTAAATTTCTTTGTATTATCGTTCTACAGTAATCGCAGTTTCTGTATCAAATTGATTTTCTATGGGGTGTCATAATGAATTGGCAATTTAAAGCAAAAAAACAAAATGAGTCGCTCTCATTTACTATTTCGTTATTTACTCTTTAGTTACGATTTATTTCTACTTTCCCATGGTTTCTGAACAATTCCGTATTTATTTTACACGGACAACAATAGCTGCACTCTGAATGGCTGTTGGCCTGACGTCTCCGCCATAACATCTATCGCGAAAATTAGTAAAAACGTGTGTGTTTTGTGGGATTACTTTTTCGTAACAGGCAGTAAAATCAGCGATTTTATATAGAACGGTAAGTCTTCATTTAACCATTTTTTGTAATACGTGTGGTACGAACATTTAGTAAGCTTTTATATTTGCTGTAACAAATTTTATCAAAAAAATTCTTGTTTCTGATCTCATTTTGTCTAATATTTCGTTACGTTTTTTACGAATTTCGTTACGTTACGAAAAAGTACAACATAATGCTGAGTGTATACCTCAGATCATAGAATCTATGATCTGAGGTGTATACTGTTATTACCTGACTAAGCATAGTAATATTCACTTCTTAATTTATTTCAAAAAATATAGAGCGTTAATAACAAAAGGATTGGATACTATCTGCTTTACAGAAGTGCCACCAGCAAAAAATTATCAAATCATTTAGATTACGTTTTTATGTGATTACTTCTTTTGTTTTTTTAGGAATGCCGCCAAAAACCAATGCCGAAAGGCAAAAAGCTTACAGAGAACGACTCAAAATGGATAAACATGATGGAACAAAAATAATTTTATTAAAATAGTATGAATGATTACTCCCTTATTTTATTTCTAACCCCTTAATATTACCCCGTATTTGGGTGCATACTTACAAATATTTCGAATTGAATAAATGAAGAGAATTCACAATATTTCGCCAATGTATAACAAGCCTTATGGCCTTACTATTTCGTTACTACCGTTTCGTTACGTACATTTTTTTTGAGAAATACTCATATAACAATTAGTTTTTACCCAAAATAAATTTCTGTCACAGAAAATTTTGATCGCGCGCGTCCTTGTATCTAAAACCGGCATAAAAACTATCCTATGTCTGACTCTCAACTTCTCTATACAAAATTTCATCAAAATCGGTTCAGTGGTTTAGGCGTGCAAGCATAACAGACAGTTACTCGCATTTATAATCTTTAAAAGTAGGACTATGATTACGTTAAGAAGATGATTTAATATATGTAATTACTAAAGAATCATTTAAATGATTCTTTGCCTTAGTTACAATGTAGAACATTACTGTCCTCGTATTTATAGCTGGGGGTGAAATATAAGAGCTATGCCCAATTCCTTTACTCCCCCGACTTGAATACCTACATAGTGTATTTGATAGCAATCTACACTAGGAAGGCAACTGTTTTTTACTTATCTAAACATTTACTAAAGTACTTAGTTGTTAAAAAAACAGCATTTATGAGATGCAACTTTAACTACAAGTTACTATTTTTTAGAAACTAGGTTCGAGACAACTAATAATTAATGCCAGAAAAAAAAATCTAATAATTTTTTATTACTTTTCAGTAGTTTTCAGTTACTTATAAATTCATATTTGCACATGCACAAATTCGTTTAGACAGTGGTTAAGCCTACTACACTAGACCTTGACGAGGCAGACATTTATTGCAGAAACTACGATAATACGAGTTCGCGACCTTCACCCCATCATCTGCCGAGTAGACCCGTTTAATTAGTCAGATTAACGTAGAGCGAAACACGGAGGCCGAGCCGGACGAAGGCTCCGCGTAAACGCACCAACTGTCCGCAGCCGGTGGATGTTCATGTCACGCGCCATGTCTTTTTCATACCGCGCAAATGAAGATTTGTGTCGAGTGGCCGTCACCGTAACCGTGACGCGGACACCAAGTTGACCGAGTCGCGAGTGGAAGCCAGTGCGGTGCCTAAGGAGACAGCCCCAGCCCCATGAAGCAATTCTGCAATCTAGCATTGATTAGAACCAGAGTTAGAACTAAGTAAGGTTTTACGTGATAGACTTGAGTATTTTCTTCTGAACTAATAAAGAAATTCACCATATCGTGGCGATGAAAGATGTGGGAGTAAAATAAATAAATAGATCAATAAATAAAAGTCTAAAACGTCGTCACTTCGTTTCCAATGGTAACAAAATTCCTATCCTTTAAAAAATATCCTAGTTTATTTAAAATATCTATTTTATTTTTTATTTTATTTTATTAGGGACAACAAACAAATCTATTCATCAACACACGAAATAAATAAACATGCGAAACAACAAGCGAGAAAAAAGGAGTGGTGCGGTGCACGTCTTACATTTTACGATGACTTTTTAATAAGTAGGATGTCTTAATGTGGGGGACCTCGAAGTTCGTTTTTTTTCACATCACAATGTTTACATTACCGCGGATTGATAAACTAACTAAAAAACTGGTTTTACAAACAATAGCACAGAGATTGCCCACAGCAGCATGACGCGTGTTCGATGGCTTCCGTTTCGATTCCCGGTCATATAATTTTGTAAACCGCTATCATAGACGATTCCTTTAACTCTCGTCTGCGCGTAATAAGTTACTTGCATAGTTAGGTGCTATTTATTTTTTATTATTAGTATAGTAATTATCTACCTATTTCGTAACTAGTATTGTCTTATATTGTAATAAAGTGTGCGCAGTCGACGACACAAGTTACAGTTTCATTAAGTTGGTATTCAACGATCTATTAATTAACTATTATATGTAAATTAAGGAAGAGCGGGGGCCTCCTGACACAGGAGCTTCTCTACGCGCCTACCAGGCTGGCCCCTACAAATTGTATGTTAAAACAAAGGTAGACTGAAATAGACCAGCGTGCCGCGCGAGCACATTCGCCCAGTGTGGACGCACCATTATGATACGGTACCTACAAAAGTACTAAATATAAGACCATAAGTTATCGCTTCATGAGATGACAGGACAGATTTGTGTACATATGACTTGCTGTTGTCTACTAACCCTACTAAATCGGTGGGTGAAATTGTGAACTATCCCTCTATAAAAGTAGCATAGTGCCTCTCGTAAAGTAGCAATAGTCCGGTTATTAGTTAAATTGAACTAATAGGTACTTGGTTGTTGGGGCTTTATGATATCTGGATTCTGAACTGAGGGCCCATTTGTTTTACTAGGACGTTGCACGCGTTGGTTTGGTTATTCGAACGACGGCTCCTCAAAATCTGTATTCGGCATCTTTGTAACCGTATTACTAAGGCCATTTTGAAATATGTATCTGATGTGGTGAATATAATTGATATAAGGCAGGAAATTACATATTGTGCTATTTAGCACTAAAAAGAAATGATAACTGGCAGTGAATGCCTTCTGAGATTAAGTTCCACTTATGTAGCAATTAGTTATATGGCAATAAAGTTTACATACATAAACATGCAAGCTTCAATAGAAAAAATAAATAAAAACGGAGTGTATAACTGGTATAACTTTGTGGTATGACGAAGATTAAAATTTGTACATGGAATGAGCATAAAATAATGTACCATTCTAAAACGGCAAAACAATGTTTACATTTAATATTACATAGGTAGGTAGTACTTTCTGCTAAGGAAATCTTAGTACTTATCTAATCTCGAGTCTGCACAGGCACAGTCGCCAATTCAAAAATAAAAAAATAGGTAAGTAAGTAGGTAGGCGTCAATTTTATAGTGCGATAGTCATCATAGGACAGATTACCGAATAGTTCCGATAGCCAACGATTCTCTTTAGTCACTTTAGTTTGTGTATGTCGTAGGTTACATTAATTTTACTCGTAGGTTTCATTAATTCTTAAATTTTCAATTTTTTTTGGACTTTAGTCGATACTACGCTTCCACGCAATCTATGCACATGTCGTGGCAGTTTTTAATTAAGGCTACACTATAAACACATATTGTTTTCAATTATTTTTTTTACAGTTAATTGTGTACCTATGTCTTGTTAGCTGTCCTTAAATATAATATAAATTTTATAATACCGTCCGTTTGGTTTTATTCTGGGATCTTTACCTTTGATATTCGTATGGTTACCTACAGATATTTTTTTTAATAGGTAACGAAATAAGATTTTTTTTTAATTTACAATGTTAATGAATGGCGTTAATATAGGATAAGCTGATAACATGCATGAGTCATTCCTTATGAATTGATAATTCACGTGCATTATTTAACTTTCGCTGACCGTTATTGAATAAATCAGTGTTCGCAAATACATAGGTAAATTTAAAAAAGTAAAAATAACAAAATAAACTTAGTCCAAACTTAGGACCGGTAACGAAATACTAAAAGCCACTTGTCTAAAGCTTCAGCCAAACCAACACGAAGTGATCGCCATAGCATGCACGCCTTGGTTTGGCTTGGTGTGACCGATCAACTGATGCAATTTGTATGGAAAAGTAATCATTTTTTTTTGTATTTCGTTATTGTAAAATGTTGTAAATAGTCGCCCCATTCGGATCGGAAAAGGTTATTCTTACAATTTTACCCTTAAAACTGCAGGAGGTTAAGTTACCTATACAACATCGAAACTGTCGCGCACTAATTCATGTTAAATGTTACTTACCTAAATATTATACTATAAATAAATAAGTAGTTCGTGAGTACAGTAAGCAATATAAAGCATTGAGATAAGTTATAAAATTTAGGTATGCAGATATTTACCAGTTATTTAATTTTACTCAGCTTCGGGAACTTTATAGCCTTTGGCTGAATTTCGGACGATCTTAGAATATGGTGCAGTCCTGTTGTCCCCCCTGGCTAGGGGAGACAACAGGACTAAATTTTTAATCAATGATTTGAGGACTGTTAATTCCTCCCTGGCAAACATTGAGTATTTAGAAGCCATATATTTTTATAACTTTTAAGATGAACTGAAAATGGAGTACCTTACTGAATGTCATACTTATTGCCAAACTAAATACCTAAACGAATGTCAAATAATAATTAACATTTTGTTAATGAAAAAAATATAAGTTGTTGGTACCGGCAGTACCGGTATCCGAAAATCTTTAAATGAATTATCCCTACTAAATAATTTAAGTAAATGCGAAAAACTTTATCTGTCTGTCTGTTACAAATTCACGCCTAAACCATTGAACCGATTTTGATATTTGGTAAAGAGATAGTTTTGAGTCCCGGGAAAGGACGTGGGATAGTTTTTATGCCAGTTTTTGAAACAGGAAGGCGCTCTTATATTTTTTTCTGTGACAGACAAAATTTTACGCAGACAAAGCCGAGGGCAAAAGCTAAGTTAAAGGTATGCTATTCTCATGTATAAAAAATATTATCTTCTGTAAAGTTTACTAAAAATCCGTTTAGTAGTTTTTAAATAAGTGAAAGAGTATCAAACATCCATACTCACAAACTTTGACATTTATAATATTAGTAGGTAGGACGCTAAAACGGCAAAATTTTAAATTAATCATAATATTTAACACTTGCTCAGTGATTCAACAAGCGGCCGCCCGCGACTTCGTATGCGTGGAATCCGTTTTAAAATTTCGTAAAATTCTATTATATCCTTCATATTATTTCATTTCCTTAAATAAATAGTTAAATAAAATCCGTTCTTGGCAGACATGTCTACACTCAATAAGGAACTTACCTGCCAAGTTTTAAGTTTGTAGGTGTCAGTATCGGCACCAACACCTTATTTTTTTCGTTATCAAAATGGTAATTATTATTTAACAAACGGTTAGGTATTCAGTTTGGCAATTTGGCATTCAGTCAGGTCAGGTACTTCAGTATTTAAAAAAATATTTTATACATAATCAAAAAGGCATATCAGTACAGTTTATGTATAATACCCTAAGTTCCAATACCAGCAGTACCTATGCAATAGGTACAATAATAAGTAATATTAATCTTAACATTGTGTCATCGGGTTATAAACGGCGTTACGATAAAAAAATTTCGTCTAGTTTCGTCCATGTTAGTCATGTTAGAGAAGTAGTTTTTGGAACGTTCAATTTAAAGCAGGAGGAAGGGGTTAACAAACGGGACTACATATTTTGAAATGTTAAGACATTTTATGAGAAATTTTACAGACGATTCCGATGAAGTAGGTTATAAGTACAGGGTGAAAACGATATCTCACTCGAATTTTTATAAACTATAAGTACCTACTTACAAGATATCGAAAAACTGAACCTGAAAGTGCTTCACGAGCTGTTTCAAATGATATTAACAATAGGTTACAGAATAAACCATACCACATAATAGAAGTGTTAAAAATTTAAATTCTTATTTAAAATTATTTGTGGGAAACATTGGTTTTACTTGCTATAATAGGTATTCTCAAGAGATGAGTGCAATGACTATGCTTGTACTAAATTTATGAAAGCTTGGTTTTGGATAGATCCAGTTCGTTTATTGATACCGTTCGTTAGGTCTCGTTTAGGATAAGTACTTAACCAGTTTTACGATATCTTGTAATAGTTTTCAATATTGTGTAGCTATACTAAATGTATGAAAGTTGACCCAGGTGATCAAAGTGGATGGATAGATCCAGTTTATTCTGTAATCTATTATTGATACAGTTTGATAGAACTCGTGAAGCACTTTCAGGATCGGTTACTATTTTTTCGATATCTTTTAGTTTAGAAATAATCGAAGTGAATCACTTATCGTTTCCACCCTGTATAATTCGGTTACGTCAGAAAAAAAGATTACGTAGGAACTTAAAAAAATAATTTCAATGTTACCAAAGCTAACATAAGACATTTTAATGTGTTCACACGATTCCACTCAGGAACGAAGACCCATCAGGATCATTCGCGGAAAATATTCTCAATTCTCAAACGGGTGGTGTTCAGCTAATTATTGCAAATCAGACATTGAAATCATCTTTTGATCTTAAATGGTACATTTGGATGTTATATAAACTTGGAAGGATCACTGATAATGATCGGCGAAGAAACTAGAATAAAAAGAAAAATCGTCAGCAACCTACGCAAATAAACTAAGATGGGTTACCTACGTCGCGTCGTTTTTTATATTATCATGCTTTCCCTTATTTGGAAATCATGCTGTCCAAATGATTTAGTCAAAACAAAGACATATTTAAAGTGCTTAACAAGACGATATTATGTAATAGAATTCATAACCGATACTACGAAAAGTATAGACACAACGCGCTATATGATGTTGTAACTAATGACGAAAATTGTTTGGACACAATGTATTGCGTAGCTTGCCAGTATGAAAAGCCAGCAGTTACTTAGATATGTTTAGATTGATTGATTCATTGTTTATGTACTGATATTAGTGAATCAACAAAAAATTTCCGCGAGTGCATTGAGCTTCTTGTTTATAGAATGACCTGTAGTTTAAGATAGGTACAATCAGCGTCAAATAGTTCATGACACCCAAGTAGCCAAAAGGGTTATGCTGCCACAATTTTTTGGCCACTTTGGATGTCACGAACTATTTGACGCTGACTGTACCTAGTTACGTAGTATGTTTCACTCCTTGTGCTTTTCACTTTTGAGAGCTTTACACAAAGGTACTATAGTAATGATGTATTGTTGATTTTTCAATGTGTACCACACTCAGATCATAGAAGGGAATAGATGTGAAACGGGGGCGTGGCGCGTGTCTCCGCGATATGCCCAGAAACTAACATCGCCCGCGACGCCAGGTTAGTCGCGATTCAGTCGTACTGAGGAAATGTTCTCCGATATTGTTGGATAATGCGTCGTAACGTGCAATAACATAAGTGAAACGAAGAACTACAGGAACAATGAAGTCATTTACCACATGTAAGTATTGCAAATCCATTGGTATTTTGCTTATAAATAAAAAAAACTAAACATTTTTACGAACGAATTCAGTGCCGTGTCATTTACTGCGATATCGAAATTAGTGGTGATAAAAATTCAAACACGTTGTACATTGACGATTTAGTTAGCAACCACTTTATGTCATGCGTAACTACTGCGCAATGTATTTTATTTCTTCCGATATCCACTGACGCGTGAAAATACACAGTACGGCCGCATGTGCCGGTCGTAACATAGTGCAGGGTTCGTGTTCTAATACGGTTTCCTAATATCGATAAATAGAAGTAAATTATTATTTTCTATTTTCTAATTTTGAATGAAAAAATCATGAGTTGCTTGCGATTTTTAAGTTTTTACAAAAACAATAACAATAGTAGAAGGGATTAGTAACTGTCAACTATGTAATTACTATAAGAGCTAGTTGAAAGCCTAATATAGGCATTATTTTTGATAAACATAGGCGGTACGAATTTCGCCATAATTAAAAAGTTAATGCGCGATAGTAGTTAATAATAATTACAGTGATCCTGTTATTATTATTAAAGTAAATACAGTGGAATCCCGATTATCCGGATCAATTAAAACCAGGGGTGTTCCGGATAATCGATTTCAAAGTAAAATCAAACAAAAATTAACTTTTTACACTAGAAAGGGTTTTCAATACATCATTTTAGACCATTGGATGAATCAAATTCTTATAACAATGAACCAAGACGACGTCTGTACCGTGTTACGGTGGCAGCGCCTTGCCGTTTTGATGGGTCCAGACCCTAAATCGGTAATTAGAACCGGGAAGAATGAGTCCGGATAATCGGATATCCGGATAATAATAATAATAATAATAATAATAAAATATTTATTTTCATAAAAAGCTAGGTACAATACAAGGCAGCAGTAGTTATTGCACTAGGCTCGCAGACCTGTGTCGCAATAACTATAAGTGGGTTTACAATTTTTGAATTACTATTTTAAGTACTGTAGCTCCGGTTCATACTAATGAATTTAAAATAATTTAAAATAAGAGCGACTTTGAAACAAAATAAAAAGGTTATTAAATTAACAAAATATAAAAAAGCAAAAAACAAAAAACAAAAGTGTGAGTGTGTTGAGTAGTATGTATTAGTGAGAGTGTTGTGTAGTGTGCATTAGTGAGTGAGATGTGTAGTGTGTATTTGTGAGTGTGATTGAGTGTATGTAAGCGCAGTTGTTACAGGTAAGGCAAGCATAATTATCAGAAATTAAATGTTATTGGGAAGAATCTGTTCTGTTTCCTTATATGAAAGGTTTAGTAGCCAGGTTTTAATTACCTGTTTAGCATGTCGTGAAGTTAGATTTTTTATGGGACATTTTTTGACCACAGTGTTGTAAATGAAAGGGTGGGAATAGAGAGGTAAACGTTGAGCAAATTTTGAACGGACTGAAGGTACGGGAATTTTAAAAATGCGATGTTTTAGCAGGGATTCGTAAATTGGAGAGTTAAGAGTCTTTTTATGTAGAGAACAAGTAACCCGCCACACATATAATTGCCGTACGCTAAGAATTTCAGCTTCTTTGAAGAGTAACTCTGTGGGGAAGCGATATGGTTTCTTAAGCATGACTTTCAGGACAGCGCGTTGAGCTCTTTCGATTTCAATAAAACTAGATTTGATCGCCCCACCCCATACACTTATACAATAAATCAAAATGGATTGACAAAGTGAGGTGTAGACCATATTTAGGACATCTCTAGGAGCAGATCGTCGAAGTGATTTAAAGATGTATAGAAGTTTTCTAAGGCGGGCAGACACCGCTGACACTTGTTTCTTGAAAGAAAGTTTGTCATCTATCTGCACTCCCAGGTATTTGATTTGGCTGGTCCTTTCTACAATATCACAGTTACAATTTGTAGTTGTCGCGGTATTGCTATTACCTGCTATTGTAGTTGTGGGTTTGCATTTATGTATTACTAGCTTTAGCAGAATGTTGGGGGACGAAGCGCTGGTTTTATGAAAGGCTAAGTATTTTGTTTTAGATGCGTTTAGGGTTAAAAGGTTGCGATCCATCCAGTTGGCTACATGTGACATGCCTTCTTCGGTGGTCTTAAGAGTGCTCTCCCAAGATGAGGCCCGGAAAAGCACCACCGTGTCATCGGCGTAACATATAGTTTGTGCATTGTCCAGGGACATATTTAGGAGATCATTCACGTACATTATGAATAAAGTGGGGCCAAGGATGCTTCCCTGGGGTACCCCAAATCTCACTGGTAGCGCGTTGCTGGTATAATTACCGACTCTGACGGATTGGTGTCGGTTGGTGAGGTAACTTTCGAACCAGTTGAGAGGAGCTCCTCTAATACCGAGGCATTCCAGTTTTCTCAAAAGGATCGACGAAGACACTGTGTCGAATGCCTTCGCCAGATCTATGAAAACCCCAATGCAGCACTCCTTCCGGTCCAAGGAAGAGGAAATTGTATTAATAAGCAGAGAGACAGCATCTTCCGTAGATACCCCCCTTCTAAATCCAAATTGAGAATTAGAAATAAGTTTGTTTTTCTCTAGGTATTTAACCAAGCGCTTATTGATGACTTTTTCGAGTAGTTTCGCAAATATACTGAGCAGTGATATGGGCCTATAGTTTGACGGAGAGCTTTTGTTTCCATCCTTGTGGATGGGTGAGACTATAGCTTGTTTCCAGCGCTCGGGAAATACGCCCGTGCTGATGCTGAGATTAAAGATGTAAACTAATGGTTCTAATATAATATGACGTATTTGTTTAATTAATTTAGGAGTATACCCGTCTAAGCCAGGTGCACTCTCATCCTTCAGCTTTCGAATAAATAAGTCTACTTCATATTTATCTGTCGGTGACATGTAGAAAGATTCTAGTGGTGAATCTGGGATCTTAACTTCAGAAGCCAGTTCAGTTTCAGTAGCAGAGAGTTTTGTAAGGATTTTGTCGGACAAGTTTTTACCAACAGATGTAAAAAACGCATTTACTAGGTTAAGTGCTTCGTATGGATCAGACTTAGTCTTGGTTAGATCGTTTGAGTTGTTATTATGACTGGTGATATTGCAGATATCCTTAATGTTTGACCACAGTTTTTTAAGGTTATTTCTATTGTTTATGATTTGTTCATTATAATACTTAGTTTTGATCCTATGTAATAGTTCAGTGAGAAAATTTCTGTAACGTTTATAGCTAATTTGAATTATGTGATCAGATGGATTTCGCTTTGCCTGTAGGTGTAGTTTATCACGAGTTTTTTGACATCGCATTAATCCAGGGGTGATCCAGGGTTTGATGTTATCTTGGGACCGTCTGATAGTTACAAGTTTGCAATTATTGACTAATGCCGCGTTTAGTAAGTCAGAAAATCTATCTGCAGCAATCGTGGCGTCATCACTATTCAAGACATCCGACCAGTCTGCTTCAGACAGCTCCAAGGTCAGTCCTTGTAAATCAATTTTATGTCTAGTTCTTTTGGGAGGACGTTTTGACAGATGAGCAGTAGAGAGACCGGCAATACAAATATCGTGATCTGTAATGTTGCTGCTGCACACCAGACCAATTGCGTTTCCAGTTGGATTTTTAATGTAAATGTGGTCCAGACATGCTGTTTTGCGTGTTGGTTCGGTTATTGCAGGTATCAACTGATGTTCGGCCATAAGGCATGTGTAGTCAGCTAGTTTCTCGCTAGGGGTATCGTTAAGTAAGTCTAGATTTGTGTCGCCTAAGACGACTATGGTTTTCATGGATTTATAATTCACTAGAATATTGTTTAAGGAGTATAAAAATTTGTCTACATTGCTAAAGGATGGGGATCGGTACACTCCCAAAATGAGGATATCATTTATAGTTATGGTTAGGAAATTGCATTCATCGCAGAGTGGTTCGTCAACAGTAGGGTTCCATTTATCTTTAACATAAGCAGTTATTCCACTACTCTTGTTAATTGAATTTCTAGTGCGGTACGCACAGTAGCCCGGAATTTGAGGGATGATGGAGTGTTCATGGAGCCAGCACTCGGTCAACATTATTATGTCAAGATCTACAGTAAGTCTATTTAGAGTCACTAGAAATTCGTCAAAATTATGTTGGATACTTCTAATATTCAAAGTAAGGACCTTTAGGTTTAAGTTTGTAGTTAAATAAGGTAAACAATTCTCAGGACTGTCAAGTGCGAGACATTTAGTTAGTAAAATATTATCTATATCCGTTAGAGCTTCCATTAAATTTATACTTAAATTTACGTAAGGGGAAGTCCGCACTTGACGTCCTGAAAAGAAACATGATATGCTTAACTATCAACTGCCTAAAGTGTAACAGAGAGTAGTAATGCTGATCTAAGTTTGAGTATACTATGTGGTTGTGTATTGAGTTTTGTGGTGTTGAGTTATGTGTAGTGTAGTGTTGTGAAGTTAAATACAAAATAAAAGTTTGCCATGCCAATACCGATTTTATGTACCGGAGTTCACTAGGAATTGAGTCACTATAAACACGACTCGCCGGTCGCATTTGCGGGGCCAATTTTGGCTTCAAGTTCTTCAAGACGGCCAATCCGTATTGCAGGCTTGTTGTCGGCCTGTCGGACGAACACGGAGCCATGTCGAGTCCAGCAGTATTTAAAGTTGTGTTGCTTAGCACGAAGTCTGGCTTCCCGAAATAACTGCCGGTTTCTCCGTGTAAGGCGCTCGTTAATATAGACTGCTGTTGCTGGGCCAGCCGTAATTCCCTCTGTAGTGAGTTTCCGTTGTGCTTTACAGGTTGTTATGATTTCGTGTTTCTTGAGGCGGCGCACTAATTTGACTAGGATAGGGCGTGGTTTGTTTTGCCGATCGGTGTTTGATCTTGAGACTGGCCTAGGTCCAACACGTGTTACATAGCAGAGGTCCGACTCGTTTAGTTCGACCCCCAGTTTCTTTGTTGTAGCTTTAACTATGTCAATAAGGCCCTCGTCATTCCTCTCCGGGATGCCAACGAGTTCGATCTCATTACTGATCGCATTTTGCTCTTGTATCTCAAGATCTCTCTGGGACTGTAGCGCTAAACATTTAAGACTTGATATCTCGCGATTGGCGTCATCCAACTTTCTTTTGTAGTCGAACAGAGTCTCGTTCAATGTAGTGGAGATGGACAGAACTTGGGCACTTAAGTCGCCGATCTCTCTCCGTAGGGCCGGAATCCCACTTACTTCTTCTCTGAGCCTCTTGATTTCAAGTAAGATTTCACTTAAATTTACAGGGCTGTCCAAACCCTGGTTTGTGGATTTTACGCTTTTTGAGCCTCTTGAAAGTGTGTTGACATTATCTCTGCCATCTGCGTGCTCTCCGGGGATGTTAGCCACTATGTTGCGGACCGGGGTGTGTGTGTTGTCTCCCTTGGGCTGTGAACTAGTGCAAGTAGGGCATATCCATCTGTCTCTCTGTTTTTGTGTATTTTTTTTCCAGGATTCTTTAGTTAGATTAAGGCAGAGCAGGTCGTATAGCCTTTTGCATTTTACACATTCCATGCATTCCAGATTTTGGATGACATTTCCACACGCAGAGCAAGATTTCGGCATATTTGATATTGGTGATTGATGCGGAGTGAAGATTGTTGAAGAGTAACTCGTCGTTGTGCAGCTTGCTTCGTTCGCCGAGCGCGTAGCGATGAATCAGCGCGGCCGGGCAGGCGAGAACCGAGCGTAGCGCAGGTTCGCGTCAAGGACGAGTCGGTGCGTCACCCGGTCGTCTGTTTACTTTCACTTTTGATAATCGAAGTCCGGATAATCGAGATTCTACTGTAATAATATATTACCAATATTGTAAATACTGGTAAAAATCGCAAGTACCTACTTAACCCATGACTTTTCATACAAACTTTGTCAGTCTATAACTTCTATACTCCATCGATAACGACATTGAGCTTTGATTGGGGTAAATTAATATAAGGTAACTTCATTTAGTCCCAATAATTGATTCTGAGTTTTTCGTCCATACAAAATGGAGCTGACTCCTTTATGCAAAAATCGTTAAAGAACATAATAATAACGTATAATAATAAAAAGGTTTTCATACAAGCATTTTTTAAACCAATTTCGAGCCTTGCCCCCAGGATTTAAAGTATCGATATCTTATCGACTCCATTTTATCTTTCTTCTCTCTAATTGCTTTTTTCAAAGTGTGCGTCACGTCACGCGGCCATTGATTGGCCATAAGGCACGCCTTCTGGCCAGTCACAGCACTTTTAAGCCGGTTGCACATGTTGTCGTAGACTCTCAGTCGCTTTGTTTTTACACAGTTGAATGTGTGTGTGGGAGCTGTGGTGGGGGAAATGTGGGGACACTGGTTCTCGTTGTAGTTACGCGCGACTTCATATCTATTCTCTTTCTATGATCTGAGGTACCACACATTTATCTAGGGAGAAAGCGCGTTACGAGAACCATGGAAACGCAATTAATTATGCAGTGCTTTTCATTTCCAATAGATGCTCTACATGCAGTGTTTTTTTATTTCATGCTCTAGGATATGATTCATAAACATTAATTTGTCTTTCAGAAATCAACATTACATTACCAACTTTCGATGTATCATTTGGGCAGCATGAATTTCAAATGTCATTAAAGTACGTAGGTACCTACTGACGATTGTGTAAAACGGATAAAATAACCATATTGTCACTAGGTAATCGTTAACATGAATGAATTATATGTAGAGGTAGGTACTTCTACTTTACTATTTCTGGTAGGTAGGTACCTACTTACTCAGGCAATTTGTAGGGAGTAAAAATTTGGCTGTAAATCAGTTCCAAGTCAAACTCATTTGGAAGATTTTTTATTCGATTCACAGAAAGCGTAATAAATATAAATAAAATAAAGTGTACCTATGTATCGTGTTGAGGGTGGTGTTTATTACGATTAATTTAGATTTAATAATTAAGCGACTATGCTAAGCTATTTTGAATGCGTTCCATGGTAGGTAAATCGTAGCAGATTACCTACTTAATTATAAACATATTTATTCTTTGTATGCATTACTAGTATGGTAGGATTCACGGACGGAAACTAAATACTTTCTTTCTCTTCCGGAAACTTAGGTATTTTATTGTCATTTCTTTTACAAGTAGGTAGGTACTTACTTATTCCGAAACCTAAATCTGCCATCATATTCATTACCGGAGTCCGCACACATGGCATAGAATCATTTGTACGAGACCTTATCACCTTACATTATCGCGTATGATAGACGGTCATAACTAAAAACGAATCAAATTGCTGATGCGCATCACATTCATTAAAGTTGTCAATTAATTCAAGGTTCTATTCTATTTAAAAAATAAAGTTTCGAATGTCAAAATAGATAATGAAAATGTTATTATTTATTCCAAGATTTTAACATAAGATTGTGTACATAGTTAAGTATCAAGTTAGGTAGACTGCCATTGTTAAATAAATTACTAATTATTATTTGGTAATTAGGTATACCTAATAGATACTTAGATGAGAACATAAGCGACATATCAAATGTGAATGACCAATCGTTTTGCGGAGAAAATTTCTAAATTCCAATGTTCAGATCCGTTCTCTTTTTTTCATTTGCAGTTGGGAATTTAAGTGTCAAAATATCAATAGGTGTTTTAAAGAATTGGTAACCATTTTTCTGATAAATGAGCCGATAGTCTAGTAAAAATATTGTAGGTATAGCTTAGGTTGCATTTCCGTAAAAGATGATAACTATTTACCTTTACCTTTGTTTATATTACTCTTAATTTTAATCCCAAATGGTTTTTTTTTAAAGAATAATAAGTACCTACATACCTATACCTAGTCCGATTTTAAATTCGGCAGAATTCTGACAGCTGTCATTTTTTGACAATTCAGATGTAATAAGCCTTTTTTGCTTTAAATTATTAATAAAAAATGTGTATGAAACGAAATTACATCAAGTACAACTTACAAGAATGAACTATTGTTTGATGTACACTAATTATTATGTACATTTTAGAGATTAGATAGAAGAAAAAAACGTGTTTTTAACACAGTAAAACAAATTATTATCATAAACGGAAATATGTATTGATCATCAATCATCATTATCGTCATCAACTTGGATTATAAAATTGGCATCTTGTTAAACTGGCTATTTTATGAAGCGAAGATTTTACTAACAAAAGGATTTTCATAATAAAGGTTTGTAACCTATGGATTATTAGCCAGGGAGTCCAGTAATAGAAAAAAAGTCCCTATTTTTTTTGCCTGAACAAAAAGTTCACTAATAGTGGAATAAGCCATTTTTTGGTAACTTCAAAAATATGATAATAAAAACTCAAATAACCATTTAGAAATGATCAGTACATTTTTAAGTCTTAGTTTTTCAATTGAAACCGTAAATTCAAGGTAGGATTAGTTTTTAATTTGTGAAAATGCTCTTCATTCTTAGTGGGAATGTTTCAATGTTGGCAACACTTCTGCGTGGAATTAAAAATCAGACTATAGTAAATTTGTAATGGCAATTACTGATAGTTAAAGGAATCAATAAATTATTGAGTATTGAATTCCGTTAATCGCTCGTAATAAGATAATATGATAAACATGCTTGTGTTTCGAGTGGGTTCACCACCACCACAACAGTCGAGCGGTAGCAGGTTCGAACCTTGAACCAGCGTTCCTCGGATGTAGTCGGCCAGTCCGTCCGACCCCTTCACGTTCACACCGTTCGGCTATCGTGCTTTCAATTTTGTGCATGTTTGTAGGTAGGTATCTTCTTAATCTTGTTCTCACTTTAATACATTATTACTAAAGAAAGGTATTTCTCTAATTCATATTACAATGTTATAACAATTTTTTCGGGAGTTATCTGTTTATAGTGCAACCTGAAACTTTATTTTTACTAATATTGTGGACATTTATCTATATTGGTGTTTACACAAGTTCTTTAAAACAACTTTATTTAAAAAAAAATTAAACAAATTTGACACCATTAGAAGCCAAAACCTCCATAATGCCCAATACATTAACTGGCATGTAAATTAAATCTCAATAATCTGGCATTAGTAAAATGGGGAAAATTTGTGTCAAAAATGATACAGTTAAGCCGAGTCGACCTATAAGTACCCTATACCCTATAATAATATAGTATAATCAATACGATATTCTACCGCGTTCTATTGAGAATGTTATTGTTATCGGTTACTACAAAAATATTTCGACAGCCGTTTTTTGAATTAATTGGGTGCCCTTTGATTCGGTACCTTACCTACCAACAAAGATTTATTACTGTTGGTAGTTGTAACGTGTGATTATACTCTTCATGTATCATAACTGGATAATATTATTCCTAACAAAGTATTTATTTACTTTTATCGCAAAAATATCCTTATGTGTAGGTAATAGTTATGGCCTTACGTATAGACGTATAATCTGACTTTGAATTGTTCTCTCGTAGACGTATCGACGACATGTTCTGGAGCGCTGGTCGGTGTCGACTGCACTGCTGAGTATCTTCAAGTAGATCCTATTGAAGATGCACCAGTGGCAGGTGACCTAAGCTTTGCTTCAGTCTTTGAACAGATTGAGGTCAATATTGAACGAAAGAGATATGTCGAATAAATTCAGTTTTTATTTGCAAGTAACACTTTACAAGTGATAAAAAAACTTTGGAACCTGCTAAGTTATACATTTTAGACTTACCACTGACGTAATTGATAACTAAACTACATGTATTAGAGGTCACTTTAACTGCTTGGGCGCTACCTGTAAAAATTAAAAACATTAGTAATACATAATAATGAAGTATAAAAAAGTAACACTTACGCTTCGGTTTAGGTGGTATCAATTTAATAGAACCTGGTTTTTCTATTGGTTCTACTGTTTTAGGTTTCTTTTCTGGTGGAGTTTCAGAGTGTACCGGTGATGGTCTTTTAGGTATTGATACTACTGTGGGTGGCAAAGCTGGAGTAGCTTTTTTATTTAGCAGAGCAGCACGAGATGGTGGTGGCTTTACTTCTTCTTCCAGGCCATGTTTCCTAAACTTGGAATGAAAAGTTTTGACTGTTTTAGGTTTTGGCTCATCTGGTTTCCGAACTTCTATTGATATTGAAGGCTTGTCCTTCTTGACATCGCTTAACTTGGGAATTTTCCCCAGTTTCTGAATAGAAGGAGTTTGATTTTTGTCTTCGACTTTGTCATTTGTTACTTTTTGATCTTTGGATTTTTCAATTTTATTTTTATCTTCATTTTTTTCTTTGTCTTGACTTTTATGTTTATCTTTTCTTTCTTTATCAGAGCTTCTTGCACTCCTGTCGTCCTTAGATCTACTTGAAGAACTACTTTTATCGCTAGATCGTCTACTACTGTCGCTTTTCGATTTTGAACTATGTGAATGCCTATCTTTTTCTTTACTTCGACTTGAGCTAGAACTACTACTTTTGCTGCTACTTTTGTGTTTATCTGATGAAGAAGAATGTGATTTACTCGAGTGTTTAGATGAACTGGATTTAGAACTACTACGATCGCTTGATTTATCTCTGTTTTTATGTTTACTTTTCTCTCTAGATTTTTCACAATCAGATGTTTCTTCTCTGGACTCTTCATCTACATGAGATATAACTTGTTTTCCATCTTTTAATGTTATCTTTAAAACTGGTAAAGCTTCTTGTTCTTCCTGTGCTTGTTCTATTTCTTTTGCAATATTGTCTTTAATATCTAAAGGTTCTGATGAATTGCCTTTGATATTGTTGTCATTTTCATTGTGTTTTTCCATACCCAAGTCATCTTTATACTTTGCAATATCTGTATTCTCTTCATTGCTCGTATTGTCAGGCTTTATTTCTGAATTCGCGTCTGTTATTATTTGTGCTAGTTCAGCTTCTAGAAGAGGTACAACATATTCGCCTTTGACGATCTTTAGCCATTGCTCAACGAGTTTTGAGGCCAAGGCTCTTATTGCTAAAAATATAAAATTTATAATTAAACAAACAAACAAACAAACAGGATGTGGTTTTTTAAAACAACGCCTATCTCAGGTGTAGGTACTACACATGAAAGTAATTACAAGAAAAATAGAAATAAAATGTGAACTATTACTTTATTAGAATTTTATATTTATATTATATACTAGCTTTCCGCTTTTCTAGAATTTTGTCTGTCACAGAAAAACAATATCGCGCGCGTATTTGCTCACCGTTTAGACCTACCCTGGACTACGACAAACATTTTAAAACCAAAATCAGCTCAATCGGTCCAGCGGTTCTCGAGTTTTAATCAGACTAACGAACATCAATTCATTTTTATTTATATAGATTATTTTTGATATCAGTGTCATGCATACTACCCCACCCCTGAGATGGGCGTTGTTTTACAAAACCACACCCTGTAAGTATGTATTATGAATACTAATTGTTAGTTTATGGCACCAAGTTTATGATTTTAAGTGAACAAAAAATAACATATACCTAATACAGTAAATAATAACCACAATATTTTTTATTACCAATTTAAAAATAAAAGTTACTCACCAAAATGGTTTCCTTCCTTTGATAATTCTTTGACGAGTTTTGGACAGTTGTTAGTCTTTAGTCGTTCTATGTCCACGGGGCATAATAATAATAGCTCTAATAGTTCTTTCACAAGAGGCCAGTTTTTAGCGACTATACTCTCAGTAAGCCACATGTGTACAAGCAACCATCCACCTGAACCCATGAATGATCCAAGTAACTCAGTTTCAGTACACTTTAAGATTTGGATATATATGCATTTTGACACTAATTTTTTCGAGAACTTGGTCATCAAACTGAAAAAGATAAAAAGGTTAATGTTAAATAGTGAACTGTAATGTAGTTCTTATAATAACATAATTAATATAACCAGTATGCAGATTTTAACGACTAAAATGTATTAATTAAATTTCTGAAAATTCTTCTGTCAATATTTATTAGCCTGGCACAGAGATTTTTCATATAACAAACATAAGTTAATAATAACTTTTTGTTTAATTAACTACACTGCAGCAGATTATTGAGATAAGAGAAACCAGTAATTATAGAATGCATGATTTTATGTTAAGTACTTATTTAGGGAACTAAAATAAACTTGTAATATTGTTTGACCATCAATTATGTGTATTTTAGCTGAACGGTACCACCTACCATGCACCTAGAGGGCTGAATACTATAAAACAAAGAAGTAGACACAAGGCAGCGCGAGCGAGAACTTTTGTTGTAGTCAATACAAACGTTAGTTATTTGGTTAGGTAGGGTAAACTTCCAGTCATTGGACTTATGGGCTATCTAGTCGAGTTACTGGACCTTATTTTTATTCAATTAACAATAGCATTTCAACAACTATGATATTCTGACTGATGGAGATTAAAAGGCATCAAGTTGGAATTTGCATTGTAATAATAAATACCTACTCCTAAGGTCGTTCAACGGGTGTTTTGTCCAATAACTCATATCGTCCATTGACTGGTACACCTACCCAACGGCATTTTCCCGATGCTTACTTTGACACATAAATGGACAAAAAAATAATCGCCTTTGCTAATCACTTCCGTGCCGGTGTAGTTTTGAATGTTAATCGGCACAAAAAGTTTTCTTCTCGTACATGCACTCCCAAACAGATTTTAATATGTCTAGTAAAAAATGCAGTAAACCTTACCCAGCTAATCTCTGAACTTCATTCCGGCTTTTAATACCACCTTTCGGAGACAAAAGCACGCTAAGGCAGTTGAGTAATTGAATAGGGTCAATGCGGGGCTGAAACAAAGAAAAAACACATTATAATAGAAACGAACTGGTTATACACCACAACAGGGTTCGAAATTATCAAGATAATAACGCTTCATGATAATTATCCGATAATTATCAACAGTATAAGATACATTTGTCATATTGTTTCATAAGAAATTCTGATTGCGAATGTTGCTTTATTGTTGTTTTATGTTTTTGGTTGCTAATTGTTCTCGAGTTATCCATCGTTAGTCGCATAAAGCTTGGAAAATAATTAAATAAATATTTTGACGCTGTATACCTAGTGATCATTGTGGAGCTAAATAGTGAATAGTATGTTGATTAATACAGTTCATTTTGTCTTTTATTATCAACTGAACCACAAAGACTTATCTTTAAAAAAATAAATATACAGAATTACAATAGGTTCCGTAGTCTTGACAAGGTCCCCCATGTAAAGTGGGGATGAATTTTTTTTTCATCTTCTACCCCATCGTATCGTTGGATAGGACTTTTAAAATGGCTTAGGGGTTTCTAAGAATATTTTACGATTTAGGGATCTGTTTTCAAAATATTATAGTTTAAAGTGCCAATTTTTGTTAGAGTAGTGTGTGCTCTAAAAACTTAACTGTTGGCTTGAAAAATCTGAAAAAATTCACAATAATACTGCTTTTCATGAACTTGCAAGGAAAACTATAACGGTTAAGATAGATCAGTTAGTTTAAGAGTAATAGTCATTTAAGAATAGAATAGAATAATTGTTTATTTGCATAAAACATGGTATACAGTTTTTACAGCTACAAAATAAGTCCACATGTTTTGCTACATCAAGAAGCATGCAAGTTTGAATATTAATACTTAAAAAAGAGAATGTCATTATAATTATATCAATTTTCAACAATAAGTACAATAATAAACTGTCCAATAAATTAATTATGTCAGCTATGTCAAAAATTACATTTATACATACATATTTGAATGTCAAGAAATCCTTTATTTCATAAAAACTATGGTTCATAAGCCACCTGTGTCATGGACCTATAAAAAAAGTCGGACGGATTCTCATCAACAAAATACTGTGACATTAGGATATACCAGCTCGCCTGTACGTACAGGCCGGCACGCACACATTCATACCCTGATACACCACTTCGAGTGCAAACTTCACACAGTTGACACATTTACGCGGCGAAAAAAAAACACAAATACGACATGTCTTGCGTGGTGAAATTGTGTAAAAACCGTTCTGATCGAACGAACAAAAATCAAGGAATCACATTTCACAGGTAAACTAATAATCTAATCACTTATTTCCCCGATTTTATAAACATTAAAATATTAAAATCAAACGTCAATCACCCGACAAAATAATACGTCAAAGGCCAGTGTTCTCAGTTATTTACGTGGGAAAATTACCCGAAAAGTGGGAAATCTATAATTTTAATACTTTTTAGGTGTTTATTACGCATACTATTGAAATAAAATAATGTATCATAATAACTGTGTTTTAATGGGATATATTTTCGTAGGCAGATTTGATCCTTCCCAAGGGCGTGGAACTGCGAAATTCAAATTTTCTTATATTTTTGCAAGTCCGTGTCAGGTTGTATGTTAAAATCTAACAGAGATAATAATATTGATGATACATAAGATTATGATTACGTAGGTACACAAGATTGATAATTTGTAACTGCGTGAATCGTACCTGACACTGACTTGCAAACAAAGTAAGAAAATTTGAAAATTTCGCATCTACCTCAACGTATTCATCTTTCATCCTTTTCAAATGGCACGATATAATTCCGTCTACATTTCCAAGTAACATATCTGCCCATCTATGTTTTTCTTAAGATAAATGGGTAAAATGTTTTGGCTAACATGGCATCCCTAAATTCACTCACACAATAGACAAACGCCAAAATTTTGCGTCACAGTTTTGTTGTAGCGCGAGTTCCGTCCGCCTTTTTTTATAGGTCCATGACCTGTGTAGTCTATTTTTAAACATATTTATATTAAGATCTTTTATTTCTTTAGGGATTCTATTATAAATACGGATCCCCATGCAAAGACAGCTATTTCCGTATTTAGTGGATCTCGGTATGTCTTTATGTGATAGTCTTTGAGGACATCTTAATCGGAGATTACCAGATTTTTTACAAAGTTCTGTATTTTTGTCGACAAAAACGGCAACTTCGTATATGTAGTTATGGAAGTGGCAGAAGTTGGAGTTCTTTGAAAAGTGGCCTACATGAACACGTCATGTATTATAAAATTTCGTAACTAATAAAAATTCCTTAGAAGAAAATATTAAAAGTGACTTTAGATGAAATAATTGCTTGCTTCTGAAATACATAATATTGTGCTAACGACGGACTACTACGGAACCCTACACTGCGCGTGGCACGACACGCACTTGGCTATTTTTTTAATACCTAACATGCCATGTCAGGGGATGTAATAATATCTGATCATCTTGGAATCGGCATGTGTGCTCGATATTATTATGTGGCTCGACTTTCGAGACTGGCGCGGCAGCCACATGAAAAGCCTAAGAAAGGCCGGACAAGTCCGTAAAAAGCCAAACATCCATGACAACATTACTCCCAGCATCACATAATTATGTTATTATGTATGTCGCTAAAACTCTCCATAAATTAATATGAAAGCCTTCCTGGTGTATGAAAGCAGGATTCGAAATTATCAAGATAATTACGTTTCATGATAATTATCGGATAATTATAAACAGTATAAAGGCCTATTCAAACCTGAGCGATATTCGCTGCCGCTGTGGGTAGAGGTACATACCGCGCGGGTTTCGCTCAGGTATTTAGTATCAAGTATCGCGGCTAGAGCGACCTGAGCGATATTCGCTGCCGCTGTGGGTAGAGGTACATACCACGCGGGTTTCGCTCAGGTATTTAGTATCAAGTACCGCGGCTAGAGCGGTTTTCTCTGCCGCAGACGGTAGCGAATAGGCCTTAAGATACATTTGTCATATTGTTTCATAACAAACTCTGATGTTACATGTTTCAAGTCGAGTTATTCATTTCGAATGTTGCTTTATGTTTTGGTTGCTGATTGTTGTCAAGTTACCATCGCTATTCGCATAAAGCGTTGTGGAAATTAGACAAATATTTTACGCTAGATAAATAGTAATCGTTGTGGAGCTAAATAGATAGGTTTTATAACTATCTATGTATAACGCCCACCGCTAGACGCAAGTGCGGACATACACGTTCGAAAACTTCAAATATATTTCATTTTCACAAGCGCAATTTTTGTTATTATCAACCGATAATTATCCATCTGTTATTATCAAGATAATTATCATGATAATTATCATTGATAATTATCCTTTCGAACCCTGTATGAAAGTGTTGTAAATTTTGAACCCGGTAATACAGGGGCACAGTCACTATTTTTAAAAATGCATAATTACAACGTGTCAAATATGAAACTATGGAATGGTTTCTAATTTTTTTTTTTTCAATTATTAAAAGAAATTATTAAGTAAAATTAAACAGAACTTTAGTTTTATTTTGAAATTCTTTCACAACATTCCGGGTGAAGCTCGCTTCCACCTTCGGCCTGATCGTCACTTACCATCAGGTGTGAGATACAGGTCAAGAGCTTCCTAGTTGTGGATAAAAAGAAATCATGAATAAATAGAAAAGTTAAGAGCGTTAAAGTTGCGTTTGCGAAATAAACTTCATGTGAACGGCTCAGCGTGTGATGTCACGCCACTTTAATGGAGTACAATCACAGAATAAAGGATTTGCGTTCTTTGTGTCACGGTCAGATCGCATCAATACAATCAGTAATAATAATATGGAGACCGACAATGTTTATACGACATGATGCGGGCTGCGTTCACTTTGACCTGACCACAGACCGCATCCAGTGTAGCAAATGTTTAATCACATACAGCAAACTGTCTTCATAAGAGCTTTCATTTGCGCATGTGCACAGTTAAATTAAACGTTTATTCATGCATGCAACATCATGATTGACAAACAGGCAATTTCTAGTGCGTTGCGCCGACATGACACGTATATTTAATTTCGGCGCAACGCCAGTTAATCGTCCCAGCTATGACATTGTCAGGAGAGCGCTACTATCAGTATCAATACTGGGTTGTTATTTTTGACACTTGACGTTTCTAAATTGTTGGACTTTAAATGACGTGACCCCATGTTTAAGGCCACAGTCAATCCCGCGTGAAATTAATTATACAATATAATTACAGTATAATTTAAATTATATATTATAGAATATATATTTTTCAGCCTTTTCTTGACGGATTAAAAAACAATAACTGCCTTTAATTATTTATAGGAACCAACAGTGATACATAGATATTAGTTACAAGAATTAGACTGAAATAGTATAGATGCTACGGTCAAAGTGATAAATGTGAAAATTATGAATAATCGCCGGTTATTATGAATAATTACAGCATGATTTGGTAAATGTGATTAATATGAGGTCATTTATGTGTGTATAAAACTAAATAGGCGGTTTAGGGGTGGCCCAAGGGCTACCCCCGCCGCACCTTAACCTATTTTTCACTTTAAATCAAAACATTATGTTATAGGCATCATGGAAAAGTAATATTATGCAAGAAACATTCCAAACTCATTATGCCAAATTATATTAATATACAGGGTGGAAACGATAAGTGATCTCACTCGATTATTTCTAAACTATACAAGATATCTAAAAATTGGTTACTGATCCTGAAAGTGCTTCACGAGCTCTATCCAACGGTATCAATAATAGGCTACAAAATAAACTGGATCTATCCGAAAATTCAATGTTTCCAGCTTCCATACATTTAGTAAAACCACAATATTAAAAACTATACAAGATATCTAAAAACTGGTTACTGATCCTGAAAGTGCTTCACGAGCTCTATCCAACGGTACCAATAACAAGTTACAAAATAAACTGGATCTATCCGAAAATTCAATGTTTCCAGCTTCCATACATTTAGTACTGCCACAGTCATGGCACTCATGTCTTGATAAATTATAGCAAGTAAAGCCTAAAACCAATATTTTCCATGATTAATTGTAAATTAGAATGCAATTTACGAGTTTAATTTAAGTGTTTATTATTTAATAAAAAAATTAACACTTCTAATATTGTGTGGCTGGCATACATTTAGTATGGAGACTGAAAACATTTAATTTTCGAATAGATCCAGTTAATTCTGTAACCTATTACTTATACTATTGGATATAGCTTGTGAAGCACTTTCAGGATCAGTAACCAGTTTTTCGATATCTTGTATAGTTTAGAAATAATCGCGTGAGATCATCGTTTCCACCCTGTATGATATCAAAACGTTCAAAAGTTAAATGTGATTAATTTATCACTTTTACCGCGACTGTCGGTAATTATTCATAATAACCGGTTATTATTAATAATGTTCAATTTATGACATTAACCGTAACATAGACAATAACAGGTTTCCATCATTATTTATAGTGTAACTAGCTTTTGCCCGCGGCTTCACCCGCGTGAAATTTATTTTGTCACAGATCGTCATAAATTATAGCCTATAATGTTATTCTGGGTTATAAACAATAATATTGTAAAGTTTAATCAAAATCCATTCAGTAGTTTTTGCGTGAGAGTAACAAACATCCATCCAGATATACTTTCACGTTTATAATATTAGTAGGAAAATCGGAACTAAAGTCCGGTCGCCGAGCAGATAAGAGTTTCGTCCAATGACCACAATCTACCTATCCTTATCACTCGCGCGTAATTATATTGCTGCCGCGCTCGCACACTCACTGCGGCCGCCCGTCGCAGTCGCGACAGCAATATGTATAATAAGGATGGATAGCTTGGGGTCATTGGACGAAATTCTATCTGCTCGGCGACCGGACTTTAGAAGCGATCTGCAATCATCTGTTTATTCAATTAAATTTATTTTAAACTAGCGGCCGCCCGCGACTTCGTACGCGTGGACCCCGATTTACCCCTATAATGTTTTTTTGGGTTAATTTTATTGAAATTGAGTTCGTAGCATATATGTTATTCCGAGTTAATATTTAGTTACTAATTAATTACTATCGATGTTGATAGATGGCGTTTTGCGGCTTCCACCACATTAATATTTACGAACGTCAAAAGCAGTAGTTTGTCCAGCGCTGTAGATTTTAACTAATGTCGATAGATGGCGCTTTTATAGATATTTCTCAATCTTATTTATTTATTGAAATGAAATTTAGTTTGTCACATCATATCGTCATAAATTATCTATACTAATATTATAAAAGCGAAAGTAACTCTGTCTGTCTTGCTTTCACGCTTAAACCACTGAACCGATTTTTATAAAATTTGGCATAGAGATAGTTTGAGTCCCGGGAAAAGACATAGGATTTTATCCCCGTTGTTGAAACAGGGACGCGCGTGATGAAGTTTTTCTATAACAGACAAAATTCAACGCGGGCAAAGCCGCGGGCGGAAAGCTAAAATAATACTGTTAAGTTTCAATAAAATCCGTTCAGTAGTTATTGCGTGAAAGAGTAACAAACATGTTGACATCCAGACATCCATACAAACTTTCGCATTTATAATATTAGTAGTTAGTAGGAAGGAAGTAGGATAAATATTAGCAGGAATGAGTCTACTTGGGTTGGTTTTCTATTCTTAAATTAAACCGGCAGATAGTGATGACTGAATTTTTTGCGGCCCTTCTTCTCAACACTTGCCAAATATTTGTCTCGAAGCGCTGGTATGGTAAAAATAATGTGACATGACTGTAAAGTTTTAAGCATGTTTTGCAATAAAATGTTATGACCACGACCACTTTATTTAACGAAAGCTACTTTCTCACTATTCATTTCCTGTTTGTCAATCACGTTGACGTTGCCTGCCGTTTATACTGAGCACATGCGCAAATGATAGCTCTTATGAAGCCAGTTTGCTACCTAATTCAGCCTTAGTCGAGTCAGCAATGTTGTTCATACATGATGCAGGCTACGTTTACTTTGACCTGACCACAGAACGCATACAGAGTGACAAATCCTTTATTTTGTGATGGTACTCCGTTAGTGACGTGACGTCACACGCCGAGACCCCCCGTTGCACGGACTTGCACGACACAGCAATCGGCCTTGTCATAGCCGTTACTGCTATTCTTTTAATTTCATGTCAAAGGTAAGGGAAAAGTTATTATTTAAGTGAAAGAAGCTTGTAAAGGGATATCTTATTATTTTATGTTACATTGTCAAAATAACTGTTTTGTGTACTTATACGTTTTGTTTACTATACGCTGCGACAAGCGGGTAAGACAGGTTAGATCACTCAAACAAAATTATTGCTACTTGCCGCTGCGGATTTTGCATTACCAAGCATCGTTCATGGTGGACAACCGCCAGTGAATAAGAAAGCACAACAAAACAACCAGGGTCCGAAATTATCAATATAATTAATTACGCTTCATGATAATTATCAACAGTTTAAGATAAATAAAATGTATGAAATGTATTATAATCATATTGTTTCATAAGAAATTCTGATGTTACATTGTTTCAAGTTGAGTAATTCGTTGCAGGGTTTGAAAGGATAATTATCAATGATAATTATCATGATAATTATCTTGATAATAACAGATGGATAATTATCGGTTGATAATAACAAAAATATTCACTTGTGAAAGTGAACTGTATTCGAAGTTTTCGAACGTGTATTTCCGCACTTGCGTCTAGTGGTGGACGTTATCTACCATACCTATCTATTTAGTTCCATAACAATCACTCATTAACTAGCGTCAAAATATTTATCTATTTTCCACAACGCTTTATGCGACTAGCGATGAATAACTTGACAACAATCAGTAACAAAAAACATAAAGCAACATTCTCAATGTCATAAGAATTTCTTATGAAAAAAAATATATCACAAATGTATCTTATACTGTTGATAACTATCCGATAATTATCACGAAGCGTAATTATCTTGATAATTTCGAACCCTGATTCGTTGCGAATGTTGCATTATATTTTTGGTTGCTGATTGTTTTCAAGCTATCCATCGCTAGTCGCATAGTGTTGTGGAAAATAGATAAATAGTTTGATGCCAGTTATCGAGTGATCGTTGTGGAACTAAATAGGTTTTATAACTATCCATGTTGAATAACGCCCACCACTGGTCTCAGTACTCTCAGTGCGCAAATACACATTCCAAAATTCGTTTAGGAATTCCTATGGCCACCTTCCGAATCCATCATCAGGACCCTGAACATTAACTAGCACCAAAGTGCTCGAAAAGACAAATCCAACGAACCCAAATTCGATGCCATTCCGCCATTTCGTTTAGGAGTTCCTATGGCCACCTCCTGACTCCATCATCAGACCAGCTCAATGGTACCATAACATTGCATTGTCATCGTAGGTACTTACATAAGTATACAAAATTTCAGCTCAATCGGTTCAGGAGAACTGGCCTTATTCACGTAACAAAACTTCTACGATAACAAAACACTTGAGTTGCGATTCTATCGAGTAATCGTTCTATCAAAATGACCCTTGTGAATACGGATTTAGAACTGTTTTTCAATGGGACGACGCAACAAACAAAACTTCAATGACAACAAATCGCTGTGTTGCGATCCTATCGAATAATCGTTCTATCAAAAATGACCCTTGTGAATACGGATTTAGAATTGTTTTTCAATGGCACGACTTCTGAACGTCAGCGAGATCTTGACTGTGAAAATGTACTTAAATTCAGTTGCAAGTTTTGTCCCACACATACTAACAAGTGAAGTCAATTTAAAGCTTGTAATAAAAAAATATATGGAATTATGAATTTACTAATATCGGAATTAATTAATTTTGGAATCGAGACGCACGTCATCTCCCGATGACTTTACGATTGCAGTACGTACGGACCAATTCGCGAAATTGTAATTTTTTCACGATTGGACCAATCGCGCATATACGGCGGCATCCATATCTGTGGGCACGCTCGTATTCATACTATTTTTTTGAAATGCGGCATCTAGGTACCTATTCATCTGTGGTATTTTTAATGAAATGAAAATTACTATCAATACTAATCGTACATAAATAGTAGGTAGGTACGTACGGTAACTAGCTTTTGGTGATCAATGGGTCTAGCTATACAAAGTGCACATAATCGCAAACCAGTCGAAAAATGGTCGAAAGGCATTTTTTTGTATAGAGTTTTGAAGGATTCGATTCGATCAAAAAGTGAACTTGTCTAGTGTGCCGCCCTAGACAAGTTACACTTTTTGAGTTGAAGTTTTAAAGGAGGTTCTAAGTAGAGTAGACACATCCCTCACAGTCACACATGATTCACATGATTTTCAAGGTGAATTTATTGGGGGAATAGGTAGGTAGGAATTCTTAAAAAGTATTATGGACCGTGAAATTGTCATCGAAAAAATTTATTCTAATTAATATTGGATTTAGCGTCTGCAATTGACTTGAAATAATATTGGCAGGCAAGTCCAAAGTTCGATGGTACGTACGTACCTACCTCGCCCCTCCTGACAAAGATGGCGGAATTGTAACCTCTAAATTTTTTTGTAGCAAATACCTAAGTAGTAGTTACATTCTGTGGTAGTACTATCTCAGTAATCTGCATTGATGAAAACTACATTACGACACGTTCAAGTAGGTAGATATTACCTACTTCCTTATGGGCTACTTAGATTTTCTACTCTATCTAGGTCATTACATCAGCCAGCTCAAAATACGTTCCTTAGACTGTAAATTAACCTCTAATCATAGATTATTAGCTTAATTAATCTAAGCCTCTAAGTAACCAGAAAAAGTAGTATTAAATAACTTACCATTTCTATTTATTATTGCTCGTGCTAGGTGGCAGATAATGTTGGCAACCCGATACGACGCGTGGTGATTTCTATGCCACGCCTTAGCACTCATTCAAAATGGCGCGTCATTGTGGCGCAGCAGAGTTCTCACGTAACGAATCACTTAAAATAGTTCATAATTCTACTAATGAAACACTACCAATGTTAATTTCGTATTCACTTAACATTTAGATATAATATGAAATATATTACGTAACGTCTATTTTACTAATTTTTCAACTCGAAAGCGTTCATTAAATAGTTCCAGATGTTTTATCATTATTTTATTTGTGGTATTTCCTACTTATTTCAGAACACTACAAATCCTATTACGTGGCTTATTCAGACAAAGAGTAGCGCTTCGAAAGTGTAATCGATTCGAGCGCACAACCGTCCAGCAGAAAAGGTGATTCAGTAATAAAAAAAGGAAATGATGAATAGGGAAGGGAGAGGCAATGTCGACCATAGACTGTGGAGATTCCGAAGTAGTGATGTACATTTCATCTGTACGTTATGTTGGCACTAAAGTTATGAAATACATCGATTCAAAATTCACATAAAATAATTGTTTTTTTGTTGTTGGTTCTTATGTTTAATGAATTGTAATTGCTACTTCTATTAATCATAGGTCATTTTAATGTTTCAAAGATTGGCCTCTGAAAAGTAGATGCAACTCAGACTAAGGATAAAAAGATGCAAGAATTAAATTCCTTTGGTACCTACTTTTAAAAATCTCCATGACTCTGTATTAAATGACTAGACAATTTTTAGACTTCCCATCCCAAAAACGCTCTACTGCGAAAAACATTTAATTTTGTACCTTCATTTTGTTGTTTGCATAGAGAGTAATAAATGTTGTTTGGTGTTTTCCATAAAGTTATTATTCCTGCGAAATAGAGCAACAACTAACTACGAGCTGTCAGACGAAACCGATTTTAAGTTTTCACTGCATGTCATTAATTGTGTGTCAGTGTCAGGCAGAATTATTTCACTGTTTTATAAATCAATCACTGAAACTGTCATCATGTTTCTGAAGCATTTTTCTCATAAACATCCACGATCTCACTCATGTGAAATCTGAAAATGTCGCAGAATCTTCAAATTTTCAGCGTGCTAATAAGTGCTAACAAACTGTCAAATACTTGCCAAAACGGTTCTTTAAACATAGACTACTCGAGGCTGCGATTGACATCGCGCTCGCTCAGTCCATTGTTACTAATCCACTATAGTTAGTCCGCTCGATCGTTTCAGCTGAAAGACGTCCACTGCTGGACAAAGGCCTCCCCCAAGGATTTCCACAAAGACCGGTCCTGCAGTGCTCGTATCCAGACACCTCCCGCGACCTTCACCAGATCGTCGGTCGACCTAGTGGAAGGCCTGCCCACGCTGCGTTTTCCAGCTCGTGGTCGCCACTCAAGAATTCCGCTATATACCTAATTAACTTTATGGTATTTTACTCTGGGTAACACCTGCCCCCCTAGACAAGTTGAACTTTTTTATCGAATCTAAAATCGAATCCGTCAAAAATCCATACAAAAAAACCGGCCAAGTGCGTGTCGGACTCACGCACAAAGGGTTCCGTACCATTGATTTATGAAATTAAAATTATTATTTTTTATTTAAGTTATTAGTATGAAAGATTACGCGGTAATAAGCGGTTTACGATTCCACTTTGGAAGCGTCTGTCACGCAAACTATTCGGTTTAGAAAAAAAGTATTTTAGAAACCTCGATATCATTTTTAAAGACCTATCCATAGATGTGGATACCCCACACGTATGTGTTTGAAGAAAAAAAATTTTTTGAGTTTCAGTTCTAAGTATGGGGAGCCCCCAATATTTAATATTATTTTTGTATTTTTGCATCAAAATCTTAATGCGGTTCACAGAATACATCTACTTACCAAGTTTCAACAGTATAGCTCTTATAGTTTCGGAAAAAAATGGCTGTGACATACAGACGGACAGACGGACGGACGGACAGACAGACAGACATGACGAATCTATAAGGGTTCCGTTTTTTGCCATTTGGCTACGGAACCCTAAAAAGGCCTTTCTATGGTGTTATCCAGAACTTACTTTGACAATAGCAAACGACAAAAATCTGTCATACAAAAACACTCGTTAAAGTTATAGTTAGGTACAGGTTAAAGATTTGGTGATGCAACTCAGTTGTAAAGCCTTTTCGTCGTACCTACCAATCGAGTAATTTATTCGAGTGGCGAGTAATTTAGTATAGTAGGTACCATCGGCAACAGTGTTAACTATCCATTGCCTGTCACATGTCGTCTCGTTCTATCGCAAAGAATCACCATTTGATGAGAGCGAGAGCAAAAACGGAAATGGATAGTTAACTTAACAGTGTGGCCGTGTGTACCTACAAAGTTACAAACAACCGCTCGAGCGAGACTAATACTATTGATTCTAAACTTTGTACATGAAGGGATTTTTATATTACAACTGTCACCTTTTACCACTTGTCGTCTAGGGAGGAAGAGATTTATTAAGATTGGAAGTCTAATTTAAATTTTTTATTAAAATATTGTTCAATGTTGAACAAGCGATTAATTTCTATTACCAACATAAAAAATTAAACTTAGGTTGCATCACTGGTCGGTGCTATTTCCAAGTAAATAAGTAAGTCTTGAGTCTATGTTCATTGGCCTAGATTTAGATCCATCCATAGTTTATATATCATTGAAATGGTTGAGTACAATGAGTTGTACTGTAAAAAAAAAACAAACTACCTACCTAGATTCCGAATAGAATAATAAATCCCACTCCCGCAATTTTAGATACTATACTGGCCTGAAAATTAACAACGAGAGCTAAGTACCTACCTACTTTTAATGCAACTTGCATTAAAAGTAGATAACGTATTGATTAGGTATATAATTTATACACTCTTGGGTATTCTTGTATAATCTGTGTCTCATTTCTTCTGTCAAGTATGTTGAGTTGTCAGTGTTGTCAGTTACAGTAGTAGTGCTACCCACATACCGAAACCGAACTATCGATAGTAACCTCTAATCCATATCTGTGATAGTAACAGTTACTATCACAGATATGGATCTATTATTATTTATTCGAAAATCAGCTATGTACTTTAAGAAAAAAACATAGTATACGTACATTAGTTAGTACTAACTAAATACAAAATTATATGTAATTTTCTGACATTCATCCAAGAAGTTATGTATGATTTGGGACAGGTAAAAAAGATTTCTTGAGAGCCTACTTAATATAGAATATTATATAAGTTTTGAATATTTTTATGAGATGCGAGGCGCTTTGTGACACTTATTTTTTCACAAAGCGCATACTTCATTATAGTATTCAGTATTTAAAAAATATATAAATTGTGAAAAAAAATGTCGCCGATTTTATTAGTCAGGATGATTTTATCAAAATTTATTTTTAAAAGTAATTTAAGGTGAATTACATTATTAACGTGTAGAATATTCATATTTTAGTTGAATCCTTAAAAATAATCCCTAAAAGTCACTTTTTTTCATCTCATAACTTTTGGACGGGCAACTTTGAGCTCGCGCTTGAGAAGTAGGATTATTGTAAATTAAGCCATAGAACAAGGCTCAAGTAGTTTGAAAGAAAGATCTGTTGACACTTAGTCGAAATCAACTACTTTCTATTACCAATATTTTTTTCAGCCAAACTATGAGTTTAAGAGAAAAACGTTTAATGACGTTTAGTCATCGGAATAACAATCTATCAATAGGTTTTTAAAAAAATAGAAATTGTGAATAAAAAAACGCTATGTTCAAAAAACCCATTTCTGATCCAAAGTGGAGTGCCGCGCGACAATAGGGATGTTTCGGTAAAAAAGCAAGAGTTTTGATTAGTCCGTCAGTTAGCTTATCAAAAACTACTCAACACAATATTTTTCACTTTTTAAAACTAATGAAAATGTAAAGAGATAAAGCGTGCCAAAGTTTTAAATAAAAGGCTCGTGACGTCAGTGCAGCACTTTGTGACGTCTCGCGCGGAATTTCAACGCACTAACTTTATAACTTTGTAATTATTTGTTTGATTGACACTTTTTTTAGGAAACTAGCCTATTGTTTGCGACATTCGACCGAGAGAGTACCTACCTCTTTTATGCTCTTTGGTACCTACTATCGATATTTCTTATGGACTTGGTGGACAAGGAAGGACATCACTTTCTGTCAGTTCGTCGTTTGGTGGATTTCTCTATGCCTCAAACTTGCTTGCTGTCTTCTTGATTCTGTTCAATTCTGTTTTTAGATAAATCGTTGATGAAGACCTCTCAACTCAGAAATAAAAATAATCAATATCACTGTACATTATTATCGTTACTTTAGAAGCGGACATTCGATTAAATACTAAACAATGTGGAGTGATTCTTTACTCATAGTATTTATTTCTATTTGCACCGCTTTTTTGGGTGAAGGTTAGTGCAGCTCTGCTCTTAATACAGATCATACTATTCCTACTATTGTAAATATTAGTCATGGGGCTGAAACGCTTTAATTCATGATTACTCTCGTCGTCGTCGCTTTGGACCAAATAAACATTATAGCCATAGTGGAGAAGAAGAAGAAGAACATTTTTCTTTCTTTTTTTCGTGCTAATAAATACCTTTGTAATTTTCTTACAGGTTTGACCTGGATATTAGTTTACAGAACAGAAAAATATCAAAAGCTTAAAGTAGAAGTGGAACGCCAGAGTAAAAAATGTAAGTTAATTTCTAGTCTTAATACAATTGCTCTGCCAGTTTAGCTGTTCTATCATTGTTCTTAAGTTTTACGTAAACATAAGCATTTAGACTAGAGAAAGCAGGTTGATAGCTAGTCTATTTTTTGCATTACCAAAAATATTTATTTCAGTGGAAAAACGTAAAGAAGCTCATGGAGATTCCTTAGATAAGCAACACAAAAAGAAAATTGAGCGTGAAGAAGAGAGGCTTAAAAATAACAATAGAGATCTCTCACTAGTGAAAATGAAATCGATGTTTGCAATAGGATTTGCTTTTACTGCACTTCTTAGTATGTTTAACAGCATGTAAGTATTTACTGGTTAATTTTATATTGGTACAAAGCGTTCTGGTTATAATCCCAATACGCCATTTTGTTGATTTTACCCATACATTTTGACATTGATAAAAGTTATCATGGCGTTCATCTTAGGCCTACTGGTAAACCTATTCCTACTGATAGTGATAAATGGAATAAATATCTGCTTAGAACATAGGTACCCAAAAATATATAGCCAATTTATTATTATCATGTTCTGTAAATTTAAAGATATTAGATAATAATTTGAAGAAATTATTTCATAATAATACATACATTTTTACAGATTTGATGGCAGAGTCGTTGCAAAGTTACCGTTTTACCCAATGTCATGGATACAAGGTTTAAGTCACAGGAACTTGCCAGGAGATGATTACACTGATTGTTCATTTATCTTCTTGTACATATTATGTACAATGAGTATCAGGTAGGATCATTAATTTTATTTTAGTATATTTTATAGCTTGTTATTCTGATAATAATTATGTATACCTATATAACTATGTAACAATATTTAGCACTAATGTATGTACCTTTAACATGACTGGGTTTTTTGGCCCAAAATTAATATTTGCATGCTTCGTGTAAGCAAAACATGACTGAACATTTTTCTGTGTAACATCTGTATATACCGTGTTTTAAGCAAATAAATGTATTCTTATTCTTATTCTTCTTATTAACATTTGTCCAGCAGTGGACGTCATTTGGCTGAAAAGAAAGAAAGAAAGAAATATAACATTGTACTTACTTTCATCAAACCCAGTCCTGTAGGTTTTGTGTCATAGAATAACAAACATGCAACCATCCTGACTACCATCTAAATCAAAATGTCCTTTGTGACTACTAACCACTTCTTTTAAATTTCAGGCAAAATATTCAGAAGCTGTTGGGTTTTGCTCCTTCTCGTGCGGCATCCAAGCAAGGAGGCGCATTATTCGCTGCCCCGCCAGCTCAGTTCAAGTAGAATTAAAATTAAACTTCTTGTAAACAATAAATTAATTTATTAAAACTACAAAACTTCTTATTAATTTACAAACAACTCATTTTAGAATCAATAAACATTAAATTCCATTATTGGTTTATTTAAAAGTAGTCTGTCAAAACCAAATCTTGTCAGGTCAATAGTTGTATAATGGCTATCAATAATCAATTCTGCTATCGCTCTGCCTATACCTGGTGCCTGAAAACAACCTGAAAGAAAGAACATCATGAGTTTGGTAATCCTCAATCATTTTGGCAAAGGGATTGAGATTAAAATTATGATGATAAAAATTCGATACATATTTTTATATTTCGAATATTCGAATATTTTTTTCAGTGATATTCGAATAATTTCAAAAAATAAAAAGCACTTAATTTTTTTTTATGCTTCAGGAACTATATTTTAACTATTTAACAATATAGTTTTTAAAACAGTTATAAAATTCTCATCATCATCATCATTTCAGCCATAGGACATCCACTGCTGAACATAGGCCTCCCCCAATGACTTCCACAACGACCGGTTGGCAGGGGCCTGTATCCAGCGCCTTCCCTTTACCTTTATGAGGTCGTCGGTTCACCTTGTGGGTGGACGTTCCACGCTGCGCTTTCTGGTACGTGGCCTCCACTCCAGAACCTTGCTTGCTGCCCCATCGGCCGTACTGTGTGCCCTGTCCATTGCTACTTCAGCTTGCTAATCTGTTGGGCTATGTCAGCGACATTAGTTCGTTTACGGATCTCCTAATTTCTGATTCGATCTCGTATAGAAAGACCGAGCATAGCGCTCCCCATAGCATGCTGTGCAACTTTGGACTTATTTATAGGGCCTATTGTGAGAGGTCACGTTTCCGAGCCGTATATTATCACTGATTGAAGAATTTCGTCTTTAGGCACTGAGGTATTTTGGACGAAAAGTTGTTGTATAGTTTCCCGAACGCTACCCAGCCGAGTTGGATTCGACAATTTACCTTTTTCTCGAAATTTGAGCTACGTAGCTGATTCCTTTGTCCGAGGCAGACATACTTGTCAACAGTCTCGAGAATTGAGTTCCAACCGAAACATGGACGTTGGACATAAGCTTCGTTTTGTCCATGTTCATCCGAAGGCCTACCTGTAGGGAGGCTCGATTAAGGTCTTGGAGCATTATGCCGAGGTCTTCAAGCGATTCTGCCATGACCACAATATCGTCAGCAAACCGAAGGTGAGTGATGTATTCGCCATTGATATTTATGCCGAATCCTTTTCATTCAAGGAGCTTGAATGCGTCTTCCAATGCAGCGGTAAACAGTTTCGGAGATATAACATCTCCCTACCTCACGCCTCGCTGCTCCTATACTCGGACCGACATGGTAGCGTTTCTGTACGGGCAGTTCAGCACGATATACCGATAGTCAATACGGTACCGCTGGAGAGACTGCAGCACTGCTTAAGTCTCAATCGAACAAAGGCCTTCTCATAATCCAAGAAGAGCATCACCACGCTTCTATCCCATGCCTCTGGCGTTGTTCTCTAGAATAAGACGGAATTAAAGAATCTCTGAGCTAGTTTCGGTGTTCCACCCGCGTTCAGATGCTCCGATGTTATTTCGTCATCACCCGGTGCCTTGTTGTTCTTTAGCTGTTTAAGAGCCTTCCTAATCTCGTATAGGCTGATATCCGGGATGTCTTTGGTATAGTGTCGCGTTAGCTCCTAGCTCTTGCATCTGTTGCTGAGCTATTAACAGGTTTGGAGGTAGGTATATAGCTGTCCATAAATCTTTTCGATCTCACCCAGAACCTCGGCTTTTGTTGACGTTACCGTCCGTCGTCTTCAGCATCGTTAGCTGACTTTGCTCAATAGAGTTTTCTCTCAAGTAATTTGGAACCTTGGTATCGCTCTATCGCCTCTATACTATTTGTATCAAAGTTGCGAATATTAAAAATATGATTGAAAAACAAAAACCCAACTGCGTAAAAATAAACAGAAAAGATAGAAACAAGACAACTTATGGTTCACAAATACAGCCGGAAGCATCAATGACTAGTTCCTTTAGTTAGTGATATGTATTTGATGCCTCCCGACTGCATTTGCAAACACTTAAGTTGTCTTCGTCCTATCTTTTCTGTTTGTTTTTGTAATATTCGAATACATGTTAATTTTCTATTATATTCGATGGCAACCTCTACATGATGATTTTTGATGATTTTTGTAAACAAAAATAGTATAGTTTTGGTGATGTACTTTAATTAGCATACCTTGTCTGCCAAATCCAGCAGCTAAATATAAATTATTATGATATGCATGTGGACCTAAAATTCCAGATTCATCAAATGTATTATAGTCTTGCTTTTCAGTAGATATTTTGCACATCTGGAATATAAAAATTAAGAGAATATAAAATGTAAGCATTAAATAGGTAGGTACACTTATTTCAAAATATCAATTAATAACCAGCTGTTTGGTTATCATTAATTCTTCATATTGGAGAAACTGGGTAGAGCGACATTCTGGAAGTACCTAGATGTGGGCAGTGCAGGACGGATCGTTGTGGAAATCCTTGGAAAGTCCAGCAGTCGACATTATTTGGCTTTGAACGAACAAATGAACTGGAGACACTAATCCTGGAACCAATCTAGTGTTTGGCTCTTTGGCCTTTGTGGTGTTGATCACTTTTCTTCTTGGGAACAGCTACACATTTTATGCTTAAAGCTTAAGAAGACTTCAGTAGTACCTATTATAAAAATGTCTAATGTAATTTCTGAATGCAAAGTAAGAAGAGTGACTGGAGGATTCTCAGATCATAGAAGGGAATAGATGTGAAACGGGGGCGTGGCGCGTGTCTCCGCGATATGCCCAGAAACGAACATCGCCCGCGACGCCAGGTTAGTCGCGATTCAGTCGTACTGAGGAAATGTTCTCCGATATTATTGGATAATGCGTCGTAACGTGCAATAACATAAGTAAAACGAAGAACTACAGGAACAATGAAGTCATTTACCACATGTAAGTATTGCAAATCCATTGGTATTTTGCTTATAAATAAAAAAAACTAAACATTTTACGAACGAATTCAGTGCCGTGACATTTACTGCGATATCGAAATTAGTGGTGATAAAAATTCAAACACGTTGTACATTGACGATTTAGTTAGCAACTACTTTATGTCATGCGTAACTACTGCGCAATGTATTTTATTTCTTCCGATATCCACTGACGCGTGAAAATACACAGTACGGCCGCATGTGCCGGTCGTAACATAGTGCAGGGCTCGTGTTCTAATACGGTTTCCTATTATCGATAAATAGAAGTAAATTATTATTTTCTATTTTCTAATTTTGAATGAAAAAATCATGAGTTGCTTGCGATTTTTAAGTTTTTACAAAAACAATAACAATAGTAGAAGGGATTAGTAACTGTCAACTATGTAATTACTATAAGAGCTAGTTGAAAGCCTAATATAGGCATTATTTTTGATAAACATAGGCGGTACGAATTTCGCCATAATTAAAAAGTTAATGCGCGATAGTAGTTAATAATAATTACAGTGATCCTGTTATTATTATTAAAGTAAATAATAATATATTACCAATATTGTAAATACTGGTAAAAATCGCAAGTACCTACTTAACCCATGACTTTTCATACAAACTTTGTCAGTCTATAACTTCTATACTCCATCGACATCGACATTGAGCTTTGGTTGGGGTAAATTAATATAAGGTAACTTCATTTAGTCCCAATAATTGATTCTGAGTTTTTCGTCCATACAAAATGGAACTGACTCCTTTATGCAAAAATCGTTAAAGAACATAATAATAACGTATAATAATAAAAAGGTTTTCATACAAGCATTTTTTAAACCAATTTCGAGCCTTGCCCCCAGGATTTAAAGTATCGATATCTTATCGACTCCATTTTATCTTTCTTCTCTCTAATTGCTTTTTTCAAAGTGTGCGTCACGTCACGCGGCCATTGATTGGCCATAAGGCACGCCTTCTGGCCAATCACAGCACTTTTAAGCCGGTTGCACATGTTGTCGTAGACTCTCAGTCGCTTTGTTTTTACACAGTTGAATGTGTGTGTGGGAGCTGTGGTGGGGGAAATGTGGGGACACTGGTTCTCGTTGTAGTTACGCGCGACTTCATATCTATTCTCTTTCTATGATCTGAGGGAGGATTCCACTTCAGCAAGCTAGGCTGGCTACTACAAAGTGGGATTATCAGGAATCTACTTACATCAATTTTATCACATTCTGTTATGCGGTTTATCAGTGAAGGCTTAACAATATTTGCATAGAATTCTTGTTCTGACAGGGTTTTAGCTTCATCTTTTAGTAATGGAACATGTCCACATAACAAGTTATCTTCAAGTCCATTTCGCCTTATCCATAATCCACTGGTATCCATTACCATAGGTGTATTAAGACCAGTAGTTTTTGCTTTTTCTGCTAGCGAAAATACACTTAATTCCCTGCAAATGTCAAATATTTCAATATAGCAATCTTCCTGACTAATACTGAAAAGGGCTTTTTTGGCACAGGACACATGGCCATTTTAATTTAATTGTGTTGTATGGTTTCTTTTTTTTGTTAATTTATGTATTCATCAAATATTGTGTGCTAAATAAATTATATTCTATTTTTTTCTCGACGTCTGATTTATCAATTCAATTCATAAAAATAAGACAACGAATAAGAGCTCGTTCTCACTCATCGGGTGTCGGGTCCGGATTTTAATAGGTTGTCGGTGCCTCTGTTCATACTTAAATCGGTTATCGGCCCGACTTAAGCTGGTTGGTGCCATTTTCACTCTACGGGAGGCGACTGTACACGATGGACGTCGACGAAGCTCTAGTTGTGATGTATTATTATTTGAGAAGAAGACGAAATACAGCCAAGGATAAAAAATATTGGGTGCACCCAATCCTGAGGGAAAGATTTAGTTTAGGAACATTTCGGAACTTAATAACAGAATTGAGAAGGGACAAAATTAAGCTTTTCGATTATTTTAGAATGTCAATAACTACATTCAACCATCTATTGGCTCAAATATCAGCTTAAAGTACCAAAACACAAGATTTAGAGACTGCATTTGGGGCGGCGGGGAGAGGGTTATCGGCCCCAAACAACAAATGTTTCCGATATGTATGCTCTGCCACTGGAACCTCCGATTAATATACGGATCCGACAACCGACTAGCAGGAACAAGCTGTAAGTGCAATATTAGATATAATTCAAATACTCATTAATATACTTTACCAATTACCTTTTTTCTATAGGTAAAGGTACTGAAAGCAATCCTTCTCCAACACCAATGTCTGCCAATTGAGCAATATGACCTGACTCGTCTCCTGCTGCCAATATGCATGCAGCAAATTTTACCGAATGCTCCTCATTATCTGCTGTTTTGTACTTGACACAGCTTATCCTCCTGAATGACCCAGGAGTAATACCTTCCATTAAAACATCTCTTTGTTTTTCTAATTCAAAACCTGTGACTTCAGCATTCAGATATAATGCACCAAGATCTTGAGATTTTTTCACAAGTCCTTTTAAGAAATTCCAGGCATTAAAAAATCCTTCAGATTCAGTCCCAATACAACCTGGAAATTGTGACATAGTTCATAATTAGCACAATGTATAACATGATGCCATTTGATAATATCAATGATTATGAACCTTAATTCTTCTTGTTGTGTCGACAACAAACCTACACAGCGTCAGCCCAAAACTCCACCACAAGAATGCTACATCATCATCATCATTTCAGCCATAGGACGTCCACTGCTGAACATAGGCCTCCCCCAATGCTTTCCATCTTGATCGATTGAAGTGGCAATGGACAGGGCACATAGTACGCAGAACTGACGGCCGACGTCCACCTACAAGGTGGACCGACGACATCGTAAAGGTAGCAGGGAAGCGCTGGACGCAGGCCGCTACCAATCGATCAACATAGAATGCTACATAAATGGAATCATTTATGAATATCAAAGTTGGTGTGTTCTGGATATCACTGACAAATGCTTACCCAACTTAACGTCATGAGTGTTAATCCATGGAAACCTTTTCTTAATATCTTCAATAGAAAGTAGGTCATTTTTTAATCCACATTCTTTTTGTACCGTGACATTGCTCTCCAACTTCTCTGCATATTTTTCACTGGCCAGAACTAAACTATTGCATGGGTAGAATTCAATATCAACATCATGGCCTAAATTCTCTTTAATATTCCTTAAAAATTCAGCCCCGTATTGTGATAAATTTATATTTTCTGGTAAAGTGAAATGTTGTGTAAGCTGTCCTAAAGATACATTCTTCTGAACATTTTGAAACTGAAAAGTAACAAAATTGATTATGTTATTAAAATATAAATGTATATTCCAAAGGCGAATGATTTTATATATACCATAAGAATATTATAAAATTAACACATAATTTGTCAATTTAATATCATGGGGGATTGTGCCACCTAGCTAGCAATAGATAATTAATACTGTGTATCTGATATCTGATAAATTTAGCTATTATTACAGTTGCCGCGAATAATCGCTATTATTCGGTATTCGGCATTACTCGACATTTTTTAGATATTCGTCGAATACCGAATAGTAGCTAGTATTATTCGGCATTCGGCGAATAGTCGTCTAAAATAAACTTTTCGTGAACAAAAAAACTAATGAGTTAAAAATAATAATATTTTTATTATTTTCCCTAATAAAACAATACACAATATCAATTATTATTTGTAATATGTACGTACCTGTGCCTATCATATTCATGAAAAGTTAGGCTTTTTAATTAAATTTAAAATCCAACAGAGGCAGATTGTGGTGCAAAAAAAAATTTTTTTCTGCACGTTCGGCAGCAAGTCGGTTTGGTTTTTTTTTCCTCGTAAATTAAACCTGCCTCGGAAAATATTCTTTCTGAATAAACAGAGCTTGCTGGTGTGATTAAGTATCGTTTAGCAAGCTTACTTAATATAGGAAATCTATTCTTATTGGTACTCAAAGTCCACCATTCATATGGGTTTATTTTTCTGTTAGCCTTTGCTAATGCGATGTAGTGGGCGATTTCTTCAGCAGTGGCATTCTTGGGGTGCTCTTCAGTAGGTTGCTCAATAGATGATTCTTTAAAACATGACCAAAATTTACTACATATTATGTAGGTATACAGGGTGACTGGAACTGAACCCGCCATAGCTAATAGGCGTATAGAGGAGGTCATTTGCTAATTATTGAACCATGCTTTCTATGGCTAAAGTTTTATAGTTTAGGAGATATGTCAATTTTTATACCTTTTTCAGATTTTTCCGAAATTTGACCTAAAAACTGCTTCAATTTTTTTTCTCGCGTGATTTCAACAGTTTTTTTATTTGATATTTATATCGAATATGTCTTTATTCAAATAAAATAAATTTCTGATCCAGATAATGATTGAATAGCTAGTTACGAGCCGCCAAAGTCTAAAAAAAGTACAAACCACGATAAAAAATTCTACTTCGAATTCGATTTAAACAAAAATTAATGGTGATAATGGATTGCCAATAATCTTAAAAATATCTCCAGTTTCTCTTCTTTCCAATGATATATCACACGTTGTAATAAGATATTGAAATTTATCAAAAATTCAAAGTTTATGGAAGAAAATGGAGTAATAATACAAAAATTATCCATACAAAGTTGATTTTGAATTTTTTTTCTTTATAATGTGATAATTGTTTTTAAATTCATTTTTCAAAAAAACACGAAAATTTATGAAAAGGAGTAAAGCAGAAAATATGAGTTGTTTGAGGAAACTGTATGGATAATTTTCGTAAATTACTCCATTTTCTTCCATAAACTTTGAATTTTTAATAAATTTCAATATCTAATTACTACGTGTGATATATCATTGGAAAGAAGAGAAGGTAGAGATATTTTTAAGATCATTGGCAATCCATTATCACCATTAGTTTTTTCTTAAATCGAAATCGAATTAGAATTTTTTATCGTGGTTTGTACTTTTGTTGAACTTTGGGGGCTCGTAACTAGTTATTGAATCTTTATCTAGATCTGAAATTTATTTTATTTGACTAAAGGTTTATTCGATATTAGTATCAAATAAAAAAATCGGTTAAAATCATGCGAGAAAAAAAAATTAAGCAGTTTTTAGGTCAAATTTCGGGAAAATCTGAAAAAAGTATAAAAATTGTCATATCTCCTAAACTATAAAACTTTAGTCATAGAAAGTAAGGTTCAATAATTAGCAAATGACCTCCTCTATACGCGTATTAGCTATGGCGGGTTCAGTTCCAGTCACCCTGTATATAACATGAAACAGATTTCTTTAACTTTATTGTTTTCTTTTATCACAACCTTAGAAGAAATTAGAAATAATTTTAATGTTTTTATGTCGAATAGTAATGTCGAGTTATTCGACTATTCGCCAAAGTGAATGGCGATTAATCGGTATTCGACTATTCGCTATAACCACTATTCGCGGCAACTCTAGCTATTATAGGATTTCTTGTAAAATGAATTGTAGTACAGATAGATACACAATATTATCCAATGCTAGTTATGCAGATTTGTACTGTCTAATAAAATAACTATGATAATAAAATTATTGTGTACAGTAGAATCTCGATTATCCGGACTTCGATTATCCGGATATCCGATTATCCGGACTCATTCTTCACAGTTTCTAATTACCGATTTGGGTCTGGACCCATAAAAACGGAAGGCGCCGCCTCCGTAACACGGTATGGACTTCGTCTTAGTTCATTGTTAAATGAAATGGATTCATCCAATGGTTTATTAGTAAGGGGGTTAGACTCTAAATGATGTATTGAAAACTCTTTCTATCGTAAAAAGTTCATTATTGTTTGATTTTACTTTGAAATCGATTATCCGGATTTTCGATTATCCGAAACACCCCTGGTTTTAATTGATCCGGATAATCGGGATTCTACTGTATTAATAAATTGTTTGTAGCTTATAAATAAAATTTTGGTATCTTTTTAATTAATTTTAGGTTTTATTTCTATAAATCTTAGTTCTTAAAATGTGTGTATACTCACAGTTACATCTTTTTCAAGTACTAGTACTGAAAGCCCTTCTCTTGTTTTAGTTTTAAGCCAATAAGCTATAGAGGATCCAATAAATCCACCACCTATTATAACAACATCTACATGTTTTGGGTACATGCTAGGTTTACTTCTTCCCAAAAAAACTGAAACATCGCTTTTGAGGACATCCCAACTTTTTACAAATGGATTTCTGTCCTCGTTTGCAAAGCAACGGAAACGTATTTCTGGTTTAATACTTTTAAAAGTTTTTGTAAACTGTCGAGTTAAAAACATTTTCAAAAGCTTTGACACGTTTTTTTGTTATACCCCTCTTGTTGTAGATAACAGTTTTCCATCCAAATTGCCAAATGGGTATTAGTGGAGTATGAGTATTGTTTGGTATTAGGTAGTTCTCACCTAAATTTGTGACTTTGTAGGCTAAAAACAATTAAAATGTGTAGTTCTCGTTTTCACCGAGATGAGATTTGATGATGAATTTAATTTTAGTTATAGATATTATAAGTAAAGATAAATATAATCATCAATTGAATGCAGTTCGAGGGACTTTTTTCAGTTTGAGTCACTAAATATTATTTTCTCCATTTATTATTTTTTAGCGTAAAACCAGAACAAACTCACAGAAAAACTCGGCCAAATTGTGACAGTGACAGTTTGGTTGACATTTCTGGCACAGAGCACGTAAATTTCTGGAGTGACATTTTGTTTTTTTTTTGTCCTGAAATTTTTTCAATGATGTAATAACAGCTCTTTTTCCGGATCAGTGCCCCGATTTTACGCTAATTTTTAACGTCTCCAATACAGACGCGCTTCTTCGATTTCTTCGATTCTGCGATACGGATTGGTCAAAACAGCTGACGTCATTAGCGCAATCGGGGCACAAGTCTATAGAAATGAGATGTATGGAACTATGGACACTGTGCTATGGACACATCTGACAGCGTCAGACAGAAACTTTTTCGTCATCTCCGTTTGCATCGGTTTGCCTCCGTCTTCCATCACACACTCAGTGGCATGAAATTTAATGAACTTCTCCATTGAATAATATATTATCTTTGGGGATTGCTCAACAAAAAAAAACTGTGCTATAAGGGCTCGTACCCAGAGCCGTAAAGCTTCGTAAAAATTCTGTCTGTTGTCATTGGTTGTCATAAGTGTCAAATATTGTTGTGGTCTATTGTGGAATGTGGTGTGGTGATGGTCTTTTTTCGAATTTTTAGTAAATTTAGTATAGTAATTCTTGAAAAATACGCAGTTGGTCGATAAGTTATTTTTCCTCTGCTCTTATAGCTGCATCGTTAAATAGCAACATGATTTATTTGTTAATATAACCAAACGTGGTAAATATCACCATACCATAGTCACCCAATATCATGATTTTTTCGAAATATCATTAAACTAATGATTAATAGTTGATTAATAGTGTATTGTCGATGATACTGAATAAACATTTTTTCTTTCTTTCTTTCTTTCAAACTTATTGGATCTTGTTCATTAAAATTTTGTGATTAATGCTCTTATAACAGTCATATTTTGTTTTAGAGAGCTGCTGCTACGTATTTAATATAAACCTTACATTACAATACAAACATTCTTTTCCCTGTAGCATGATTAATAGTTGATTAATAGTGTATTGTCGATGATACTGAATAAACATTTTTTCTTTCTTTCTTTCTTTCAAACTTATTGGATCTTGTTCATTAAAATTTTGTGATTAATGCTCTTATAACAGTCATATTTTGTTTTAGAGAGCTGCTGCTACGTATTTAATATAAACCTTACATTACAATACAAACATTCTTTTCCCTGTAGCATGCAATTATGGATTCTAAATACTCGGCTATTATGGGTCAAAATGGAGAAAACCAGAATAAAAATCACTGCTTAAAACGAAAAAAATCTATGATAGATAATCTCAAAATAAAAAAGACTAAGTATTCTAATGGAGGCTGTGTATTTGAGAACAATAATATCAAAAAAGAAAATGGCACTGAAAAACTTGCTCCGAAGGTTGAAGTTAATAAACAGAGTATACTAGATGCCAGAAAACAACTGCCTGTTTATATGGTTAAAGCAAGGTCTGTTAAATTGAACATATTCAGCACCAGGAACTTTTTTAAATTAATCTGGTCTTCAATAGTTAAGAGTAATTTTATGTACTATATTTTTCTTATTTCAGATTGTTGGAAGAAGTTAAGAAAAATGATACAATGATTTTAATTGGAGAAACTGGTAGTGGAAAGACTACTCAAGTTCCTCAGCTAATTCATGAAATGCGACTAGAAGGGGGTGGGGTTATAGCTGTTACCCAACCTCGTAGGGTTGCTGCCATTACCATAGCTCTTCGAGTTGCTAATGAAATGAATACGGAAGTAGGCAGTATTGTTGGGTAAAAAATTTGAATATTTAATTTGTTACTTTATATTTGACTGTTGTCTTAAATTGCTCTATTAATTAATTTTTTGCAATAATTATTCTTAAATACAACATCTTTTATTATTATAAAGTATAATATTAAGAGCGTTGTAGCAAAAAGTTGGCGTTCGAATTTTAGGTTTTTATTGCTTGACGTCGCGTAGTGAGTGCGCAAACTGCATTTATCTGTACAATTTCAACGCTGCGTCGACTAAACGATCTTAATCCGTAGTTGTATCGTACCTAAGACAGTACATCATACATAATAATAAAGAAATAATGTATAATTTACCTATTTGATTTTTTCTCAGATCAGACTTTTAGCAAAATCAAGTTCCGTAATTAATGTATTTTTTACACTAGTAAATCCCGCGACAAGTTTTTAATCTTTAAATTGAGTAAAGTAATAAGTTGATGGGTTTGAAAGAATTTATGTTTTATTTTATTCTTTTTACAGCATCAAAAGCTTGTTTATGAAAAATATTTACTATCTAAAATTTAAATTTTGACTTTTTAGTTTTTATGATGCGGGATGGAAAAATTAAAATTTATTCTGATTTTGTGACGTTTCCGCACATAAATATGGATAGGTTAAATAAATAGAATGAAATGTATGGAAACGAGCGTGCCATTTTTTAAACGTTATCTATAATATCTGTGTCCATCAAAGAGCTCGTAACTAAACATCGTAAGCGCCATTCAAATTATTATCTAAAGTTAATAATAAATATTTAGTTTTTGTAAATCTAAACAAGTCAGGAAATCAAAGAGGTAAATACTGATATCATTGTGATTTTATAGAATTTATTATTATAAACCACGGTCGTATAATGCTAAAAAATCAGAGGTAACTTTAAGATTTTTATCCATAGAGCAAAATTTATCTAATCGTGTTTTTAAACAGTTATCCCATTAGGTACACGTGCGTTCTGTAATACAAACCCATCAAAAACAATACTTGTCAAAAAACCAAGTCTCACTACTCAGTTGTTCTACGGTAAAAAGTTGTGAGATCCATGTAATACCAAGTCCAGTCCAGTAAATCATTAACGTTTTACATAAATATATTGACTTGGCCATCGCATGAAAACACGTGTAAATTAAATTATTTAGTGCGAAATGAAACGAAATTTTACATGCCTGTGTAGACATGCAAAATTTCAGCTCAATGGGAAAACGGGAAGTAAGTAAATTTTAAGTTGCAAGATTTTACAACTCCAGATGTCAAAGAAAATAAAAGCTTGTAGATAGCTTTACAAAGAAAAGAAAGATTTATGAAGAAAATAAAAAGTACTGTCTACGATACATTTGTTAGGCCGTGTTGCACCGTCTTACTTTAACATTGACATCAAAATTTTGGATGTCAAAAATCTGTCTAACATAAAACACCGGTTATTGTCAGTTAGGGTCAAAGTTAGGTGGTGCATGTCAGCCTTAGTGTATTTTAATTAAATTTAATACAAATAAGGATGACGAAAATAATCGATAAGTGATCTCACTCGAATATTTCTTATAGTAGGTAATGTAGGTATACAAGATGTCGAACAAATGGTTACTGAAAAAGTGCTTCATGAGACCTAGCAAACGGCATCAATAATATGTTTAAGAACGAACTGAATCTATTCAAAAAACCTATATTTCCAGCTTTCATACATTTAATACAGTTACAAACAAACACGAAATCAATGGTTTCTGAGAATTCTGAGTGCCTTAATGCCGTCCCCTTTATCTGTTTATTTAGTATTTATTAATTAGTATCTCTTGATGATATTGTAGCAAGTTAAACCTCAAATCATGTTTTTCGTAAATAATTTAAATAAGAATGCAATTTACGAGTTTGTTGTTTGATTATTATATATTACTCAATAAAAAAATTAAATTTAAAAAAATTACACTTCTAATATGGTAGGTATGGCTGGCGGCATACATTTAGTATGAAATTCGGAAACATTGAATTTTCGCATAGATCCAGTTTATTCTTTGACCTATTTATTGTTATTGTTTTAAAGAGCTCATGAAGCACTTACAGGAACAGTAAACAGTTTCTCGATATCTTGTATAATTAAAAATCAAGTGAAATCACTTATCGTTTCCACCCTGTACCTATACTTTTAAAAATAAACTCATTTTATACGTTCATTTGTATAAGTGTCATCGAGCGACCGCTGGTGGATTTGCCATTTACCTGACCTACCCCTTTATTACTAAACGTTTAATATCAGATGAATAGTTACCCACCAATTTCTTTCATTCAGTCGTCAGTAATTGAACTTTCGGAAAAACATGACGAAGCGTTGTGTGACCATACAGACGCTATTCAACTTTTATTAGTAAGGAAGAGTATATTTTATGTTGGTAGAAACACAATAGCATAGACTAATGTTTTGACACCCTGTTAAAATTTTTATTAGTCATTTATTTTTTCCTGACCAAACAGATACAATAATAATATCTTTTATCTATTCTACCCATATTCTGTAAGTAAAATAATAAAAAGTTTGAAAAGAAAGAAATTACAAGTCCGATTTACCTAAACAAATAAATTAAAAATACTTGCGGATCAAAAGTACTCAATCATACTACAATTTACGAAAAAATCACGCGTGACGCATATACGTCAGTGGGCAGTCAACTGACATAGACCCGGCGTCTACGAGTGCCAAAGCACGACTGATGTCTGATTTATGCCATTTGATTAGGGATATTCGATATACATCGATGTATTGAAAACATCGATGTTTACAATGCGATACATCGAATGGATCCGATGTTTTGAAAAGCTATTGAAATACTCGATGTATCGATGTTTTTAAGTTTTCAGTGTTAAAACATCGAATCGATGATAACCAATTAAAATTTCATAAAACTCAAGTCTGACCACTAAAATTTTACTTATACGGACAACCCAACTTGTATTTTAAAAATGTTGGCAACACTGCGTACGAGTGCAGTGAGTAGTGTCTCTAGTGACAATAAAAAAAAATGTCAATGTCGCGTCACGCGTGTCAGTTGGCGAGTTTGTTTGTGTCAATCAACAAAGAAATAGGCTGAAAGGCAAACGTTTAAATAAACTGTTGTTTTTGCAAAGTCTTCCAAAAGAACACTGGAAATACTTAGGATATAACAAACTTATAAAAATAAATGCGGATGTTTTTTTTTGTTCTTACTTTAATATACAGTGTGAGTCACGTCAAAGTGTACATGTTACGGTTAATGTGATAAATTGAAAATTATTAATAATAACCGGTTATTATTAATAATTACCGACAGTCGCGGTAAAAGTGATAAATTAATCACATTTAACAGTGATTATTTAATAATTCAACCTTAGTACTAACAAATTTCTTAAAAGAGAACAACATCTTGTGTACGTGCTCGTGTACAGCCAAACTTTTGAACGTTTTGATATCATATATTCATATAATTTGGCATAATGAGTTTGGAATGTTTCTTGCATAATATTACTTTTCCATGATGCCTATATCATAATGTTTTGATTTAAAGTGAAAAATAGGTTAAGGTGCGGCGGGGGTGGCCCTTGGGCCACCCATAAGCCGCCTATTTAGTTTTATACACACATACACACATAAATGACCTCATATTAATCACATTAACCAAATCATGCGGTAATTATTCATAATAACCGGCGATTATTCATAATTTTCACATTTATCACTTTGACCGTAACATACATATGAAAATATGTGAAACTAGACCTATTTTTATCGACAAAAAAAAGGTAAAAAAAAAATTGATATTTTTTTTTAATTTTTTAAAGAATTTTTTTTTCTTCCAATTACTTCTCGTAAAGAAAACATAATAACTTTTAAAGTAAGAGGTATATCCTGATAAAATAAAAACAATAATAATGCTAAATAACAGGCGATACTAAAAAAATACATAAAATACCCAGAAAATGCCAACAAATAATATAAAATTATACTTTTTGAAAAAAATCTGCTTTTAAATTCGTGTTTTTTTGGTTATTTGATAAATTTCTCCAAAAAATGCCCCTATAACAGGTAGTTTTTATTACTTTGTATTATTCTCTATCGTATTACTTTTGTAAAACCAAAAATTGCATGTCTCTATCCCTATCACAACATTTGCTATGATCGTTTAAACAAAGGCCTGCCACCACATTTTTCTCCACTACAGGTGGAGACAATTTTAATTTTAACTAAAATGCTTATTTTACTTCGAAATCTTTTGTTTTTATTTGAAATGTAACTCGTCTTTATCAAAATTACAAATCTAGAGCCAGTTTCAGTTTCGTTGTTAACGAAGCGTTGAATGGCCCGCCCGGAGAGGCTTAGTTCAAACGATCATTGCAAACGTTGTGATAGGGATAGAGACATGCGATTTTTGGTTTTACAAAGGTAATACGATAAAAAATAATACAAAGTAATAAAAACCACCTGTTATGGGGGCATTATTTGGAGAAATTTATCAAATAACCAAAAAAACACGAATTTTAAAGCAGATTTTTTTCAAAAAGTATATTTTTTTATTATTTGTTGGCATTTTCTAGGTATTTTATGTATTTTTTTAGTATCGCTTATTATTAAGCATTATTACTGTTTTTATTTGATAAGGATAACCTCTTAGTTTAAAAGTTATTACGTTTTCTTTACGAGAAGTAATTGGAAGAAAAAAAATTCTATAAAAAATAAAAAAATAAATCTCAAAAATTTTTGACCTCTTTTTTGTCGATAAAAATAGGTCTAGTTTCACCTATTTTCATATGTGCACTTTAACGTGACTCACACTGTATAATGAAGATTTTTCTCATGTATGGCTTTTACTGTTTTTTAATAATACAATGCTTAAATTAGTGGATTATAAAAAATCTTAAAAAAGTACTCGATTTATACAAAACATCGATGTTTTCTTCCAATACATCGAAAGAAATCGATGTACAGTTTCAAAATATCGAATCGAAAAAAACATCGATGTTTTTTCAAAGTGGACACCCCTACATTTGATGCACCCGATTTTATAGTATTTTCAAATTAATTTTTCATTTGAAGATTGAAGATAGATATTTTTTCTTTTTCACACAATAATAGTATTATGTTTCTTCTTAAGTATAAAGTAGTTTATGTTGCCAAATGACTTTTAGATTATGAGATGTGACCTGTTTTCTTGCAGTAATTTTCTCAAATTTTGACTATCTTAGACATGATAAAAATGCATTTTAATGAATTAAACATCAAAATTTTCTCAATACACTTTCTTCTTCAGGGTATGCTTATTCTAATGAATACATTCTATCTTCTTACTTAGAAATAAATTTGTTGTAATATTAGTTCAAAGTTGTGCCTTCGCGAGTTACCTGGAAATCGGGCTTTCGAAATTCGCTGTTTTCGTAGGCAAAAATCCAATTTGAACGATATTTTGTCAATAGACATTCCGTAAAAACGTATGATAATCACGATTATATAAGTCAAAAGAAGCTATAACAATAAATTATATGACTAAAATCATTTCGAAATCTGCCAAATTCTCGATTTCTGCATGAAAAATGTGACAACGCTCTTAAACTATACATACTTTTCAGCTACTCTGTGCGCTTTGAAGATGTCACAAGTCACAGAACAAAACTAAAGTATTTAACTGACGGTATGTTGTTAAGAGAAGCTATTGTAGATCCTTTGTTAAAGAAGTATTCTTTTGTTATCCTTGATGAAGCTCATGAGCGAACTGTTAACACTGATGTTTTGTTTGGCATTGTGAAATTGGCCCAAAAGGAAAGGAGTAATCAAAAACTACATCCACTAAAGGTATAACTATAATATCTATATGCAATATTGATATCTAAATAATTATTATGTTGAACCTTAGAGTAGGCGCACACCGTTGATTTTTTGTCGGCCGATAGTTTAGTCGGGCTGTTGATCAGTATGGGCATGTATGGGAGTGCGCACACTACGCTGATTCGATTTGGCCGATTCTTCATACAATTTAAAATCGGGCACAACTATCGGCCAACTAAAAATCAACGGTGTGCGCCTACTGTTACTATGCACGACTTGCTAAACAATAAAAAATCAATTTTATGTTACATAAAGCTTAAAAACATGAATATCCTTTTAGGTTATCATTATGTCTGCCACAATGGATGTGGATTCCTTTAGAAAATATTTTAATAATTGTCCAGTTATCTATTTGGAAGGAAGGTCTTATCCTGTCACAATTTATCATTCAAAAATGAAGCAGGAAGATTATCAATATGCTGCTCTTTGTACTATATTTCAACTTCATACTACAACTCCTCCAAAGTAAGTGCACTATAAATTAATGTATAAATTAAAAATTTATAACTATTTATTAATGAATAAGGATGATAATATTGATGTTCACTTTTTTCAGCCATGACTTTCTTGTATTTTTGACGGGCCAAGAAGAAATTGAGACCATTATGCACAGCATCAAACAAATAGCAAAAGTACGGGTTTTCTTATCTAGAAAATAAGCAATAACTACAATGTATTAATTGAATTTATGTTGTTAAGTATTGATTTAATGTTACAGGAAACTCCAGGGCCATCAATAAGAGTTTGTCCATTGTATGCAGGCCTGCCTCCAGCAAAGCAATTGCAAGTATGGAGAGATACCCCACCAAATACAAGAAAAATTGTTTTGGCTACTAATATAGCTGAAGCGTCGGTGACCATACCTGGCATTAAATGTGTTATTGATGCAGGAGTTGTTAAGGAAAGGTGCGTTTTGTTAACTTAGATTTTTAATCTTTCAAAGTTCACAAATGCAGGTGTGTATAACATAGAGTTTAGGGATCTCAGGCTATCGTGGCTCTGTTAGGACAGAACCCCCGGCCTGCCGTAGCAGGTTATGTCTGTCCGCTGCTCAGTCAGCTCTGCTGATCAGAGGAGTACCGAGAGCGGGCCTTCAAAGAACTGACCCGGGTAAACGCTCACCAGCCCCCACCTGTGGGGATTTTTAAAGATATCCCTGCATCGTCCCTGCCCGGGCAAATTCCTCGACGGTCCCCGCCCGGCCGGTTTCCCGACAGGCCTGAGAGTCGATAAGACCTGCCCTGGCACATGCCTAGGCACTTTCCCACTGGTCAATCTAGACTATCTAGATAGGGGCCATTCATTTCTTGCGTAAGACTATTCTCGGTAGTTTTTGAACCCCTCCCTCTATTAAAGAACTATCGAGACTCCCTCCCACCCCCTAGTAAGAAAAAATAAGACATGGTTGTCCCCCTCCCCCCTAAATCGTCTAACTCTAAAGCTTCAACCACACGCTTCAACAGCAGCGCGTGCAGATCACCATCGCCCGCGCGATCACGGGAATGACAGGTCGCGCGGACTGTCATGGGTCGCGCGGACTATCATGGGTTGCGCGACCTGTCATTGGCCTATGATCGCGCCGGCGATGGCGATCTGCACGCGTTGGTGTGGTTGAAGCTTTACGTAATAAAATTAAATGAATGGCCCCATAGTCCAGTGAGTGAGAAAGAGGGCGCTCCTGATTTTGGTATGTGCAGAGTAAATACAAATGAGTAGGCTGGTCATCTTCATAGAAACGCACCGAGCGCGGTTTGTATGTGAGCGCGCGCCAATACGTATGCGGCGCGCACGCACACACTGACAAAATTAGGGGCAACTCACCGCTAATCCACGCTAAATTTTGTCTACTTACTCTGGTATGTGTGAGTCACTTGTGAATGTCGTAGGACTTGGTGCACGCGCACCGGCGCAGAGAGGCTGCGCGTTCGCGCGTGCGCGCAGGCGGCGGGCTGGCAGCGCGCCGGCCGCGCGGGCCGCACCGCCGCCGGCGCCGCCTACCGCCTCTACACCGCCGCCGAGTTCAACGCCCGCCCGCAGCATAACACGCCGGAAATTATACGGTACGGAACTTATTGTCGGCCATTTGGTGTAGCGGTTCAGAACGGACTACTATGCCGAGAGGTCCCGGGTTCGATTCCCGGCCGGGCAGAAATTGAAATGATGGATTTAATTTCTGTGACGTATATTTACAAAAAAAAAAGTATTTAAGGCGATTAGAGTCCTCAATGACCTTGGGCGTTTGACCTTCACGCCGCGCGAAACACCCGCGCACCCCGCACGAAAACTCCGATTTGACACCGATCAAAATTACACGGGCATAGGTAGATACAGAATAGAAGCTCTTTTTTCATGACATTACTGCCTATTATTTTAAACTTGAATTGATGAACCTTGAGGTCGGTGTCATTTAACTCAGGCGTAAAGGTATTTAATAAAAATAATACAATCCATGAACATTTTGTACGGGATATTTTTTATTTATTTTTTCGTAAGTTTTCTAATGTTTTTGTCGGTTCAGCCGTTCTCGAAATTTGAACATGTAATATATAGGTAACTTCGGGTGGAATCTTGCAAGCTGAATTTGTTAGACCAACTTCCTGACGACAACTGTAGGTATTGGAACACATAGTAGTATTGTCTATGGTTTAAAAAAGCAAATGTTTCTTCTTTTGTCTATTGTCATTCTCTTTGTGTCACTTATGAAGAAAAAACTGAAAATGTGTTTAATCTCGTCTTTTTATTAGAAATCCTTCAACAACTGATTGAGTTAAAATTTTGGATAAACATGTAATTCGGATGACAATGCAATATTGTGATGACATGGAGTCGATCTGATGATAGAGCTGGAATGCCAGTGGCCCCATAGCAACTCCGGGATTAAACGATTCCATCGAGTTTAGGCTCGTTTGATTTGTATTTATTTATTTATATAAATATAAGTAAGTAATATTATGTAAGTAAGCTACTTTAAAAATCACGAGTACCTATCTACCTACTTCAATTCTCAAAGGCAAACAGGGTCTGATGATGGAGCTGGAATGTGGCCATAGGAATAGGCTAGTTTCTTAAAAAAACACTTTTAGTCCGTCAATTACACTATCAAAAAATATTGGACACGGGATATTTTTATTTGTCAACAAACAAGTAATTACGAAGTTATGATGCGATGAAATTCCGGGTGACGTCACAAATCGCAACAATTTTAAGCACGCCTTAACGTCATGGGCCTCTTCTGAACTTTGGCGCGATTTATCTCTTTAAATTTTCATTAGTTTAAAAAAGTGAAAAACACATACTTCAGTGGCAACAACAAGGTCTATTGAGTACCTATAGTCTACTAAAGACATGAAATAAATTAATTTTCACCAAAAATTAAAACCAACTCCAAAACGAATCACCAAAAAAAGGTAGGCTGTCACCGACTCTGAAAATATCAATCATGATATACGGGCATTAATTGTAATCAGTATCCACATTTTTTAACAAGCTCTATAGAACAATTTATTTATCAATACCACTTTATCTTATTTTTTTTAACTGTGGTATTTTCGCGAAGAAACATATTGAAAATCTAATTCTAAATGGCCCATTTGCGCCGAGCCTAAGTATGAAAAATATAAATTGTTTTCTTCACGTAAGGGCTGATTTTTCAATAGTCAGATAACTTTTAACCGAAGAATAAGTTTGACATATTGACAGTTTTAGTATGGGAAATATGTCAAAATGACAAGTTTATTCTTCAGATAAAAGTTATCTGACGATTGAAAAATCAGCCCTAAATCGATTAAGTTACTGATTCTGACTCGCTCCTAATTTGGATACTGATTGCAAAGGCCTAGTAAATAAATAACGGAATATATTTTCAACTTTTACTTATCTAGTGCCGTTTTTTTTTGGGGTCGATTTTTTTACACTAATAGATTTTATTTAGGTAGATAATAGCGTCCGAGCATGCCTTAATTCAATCGTATCGTCTGACTGAACGTGCTCTATGAACAACTCTGACATAAAAACTATTGTCAAACAAAGACTAGGTTGCACCATCTTATTTTAAATTTGACAAAAGTAAAAAATCTGTCGAACTCCATACAAAAAAACACCGGTTCTCGCCAAAGCTACGGTTTAAGTTAGGTCACGTCAGGTGGTGCAACTCAGCCAAGGGAAAAATTCATTTTGATCGCTAATGTCAGTTTGCAGCGAGTGACACAACCTCCCCGTCTGAAGGCCAGCGGCCGACTGCCGCCCGCACCCCGCGAAGGCCCCCTCAACAGCAAAACGTTCGGAATTTATCAAAAGTAAAATTTATGAATGAAAGTAATGTTCGATTGAAAAACGCAACGTGTCATTTAAAGATTAAAGAATTCCTAATCTATTCGTGCAAAAATCTTTTAAATTAACATAGCCGTTTTGGAGGAGTAGGGAATTGAAGTAAAAAATAGATGTCCCGAATTTATTTTTTTAATCCAAAACAAAGAAACGTAGCGAAAATTCAAACGTCACAAATGTAGTCCTTGAACTGTTGTATAACATATATTTTTTTCAACTATTCCTGTCCAGCAGTAAAAGAGGAGTAGGCTTTACAAAATGCCCATTTGACGCGGATTGAGGACTCTAATCGCCTTAAGTATGTTTATATCCGTTGTCTAGTACCCATAGTACAAGCTTTGCTTAGTTTGGGGCTAGGGGCGCAGTGTAAAATGTCCAAGGATATTTATTAGTGCATAGACAATCGATGAACGTTTAGGACACTCGCCCACGGCGACGTTTACGAACGCGACAGCATCGCTTCTAACGCGCGTTAGTCGCATTTGCAACGCACTACAGGAGTGATGCCAATGCCCTCCAAGTACTTATTGTGTATGGAAAGGTTTTTGGGACCCTGTGCGTCCACGCGCACTTTGAGACCTCATAGTAATGCTTGTGAATACGGGTGTAAGAAACTGATAACAAGTTCAAATTGAAGAATATTTGTGTCCGTTCTTCTATTTCGGACACATGCCGAGTTTTCTACTTTTTCTTGTTTGTCCCTTTTCTAACACAGTTTTCACTTAAGAGCCATTTCACAAAAATATTCCGCGCGAATTTAGGTAAAAGCTGTCAATGCAACGTCAAAAGAGTAAAAAGAACGCTGAAATGGACAAAAAAATCTTGAGCCGTGACCGTATTAAGACTTGATTTAAGTTATTAATTTTAAGGTAGAATGAGGTATTCAAACTTGATTAATTAATTTAAATTTTTAATAGAGTTTGTTAAGTCTTTTATATTTCGATTCATAATGAAACACGAATAGGTATAATATGTAAAATATATTAAGTACAAAATAAAGACAGTCACATAGTGAAAAATAAATCTGCCCCCTTACAGATCCATCATCGGACCCTGGATACGAATAATGAAACACGAATAGGTATAATATGTAAAATATATTAAGTACAAAATAAAGACATTCACATAGTGAAAAAAAAATCTGCCCCCTTACAGCTCCATCATCGGACCCTGGATACGAAATATTCGTCAAGGCGAATCACACAAGCCCAAACTCCATATGGTTCTATTGTTTTGTTACGGAGGTGGCCATTGCATCTCCTCCAGATCCATTATCAGACAGAGCTAAGAAATAAATAAATAAATATTATTATAAGTAAACAAATAACTAAAATAATTCATCTTACTATCTTACTTTTTACTAGTCTTACTAATATTATAAATACGAAAGTTTGTGTGGATGTCTGGATGTTTGTTACACTTTCACGCAAAAACTACTGAACAGATTTTGATGAAACTTTACAGTACAGTACAGCAGTACTAGGCAGTCTGTGTTCAACTATCACTCGGGTCGGACGTTCCTATCGCAAGACCTTTGGTTCACTCAGTTCCGATACGACTCTAGTGCTGTGTGTAATTATTTTCGTTAATACACTGAGTTTATTAATTTCTACGAGTGGATTTCATTTTGCCTGAGACCTACGCCATGAACCCTGAACCAGAAGACCCTGTCGCCAGCGACAGCGACGCTCATCCATCCCTGGCGTCGACCAGAATAACAATGTATAGGCTATAATTTATGACGATCTGTGACAAACTAAATTTCAAGCGGGTGAAGCCGCGGGCAATACTACATATTTCATACTAGCTTTTTGCCCGCGACTTCTTCTGCGATGAAGTGGAAAATGGTTCTAAAAGAATTAAAATATTCTAAGAAAATTAATTTTGTTAAATGATTATATTTTTTGATATAAAATCTACACATCATTATGTTTAAATATTTGAATACTTACAAAATTATGAGATCTTTCTAAAACAAAATTAAAACACTACACCTGCCGCAGATTTCTTTGTAAACAATGTTTTTTTGTTTTTCCTTCAGGTGCTAAAATCACCAGGCTATTGTGTGCGCATACTCTGGAGTATTCCACATACAACTGGTCGTCGGAGAAGCATAGATTTCCATTAAGTCTACTCCCGCTACCATATGGAACTCCGCTAAAACTCGTGAGGGCGCCAACACTTGCTTTTGTATCGAAAATTAGTATGAGCAGCTGCGCACGCGGTTGCCCGTTGCAGGCTCTATGCAACCACACTATTTTATACCGGGGTCCCTAAGCATGAGATGGGAAACTGCACTCTCTTGAATTCTCTTGAATTTGATGGTGTTAGGGGAATCCTAGGAATGAATTTCCAATGGAATCTCCTCATCAATATTGCGAAATTGCGAGTTGCAATGCAATGTTACGTTTTCACTTGTTATTTTATTGTAATCTGACCTTGATTTTTCAAACACGTGTCAAAATAAAAAATAATAATTTAAATCAAAAGTACTAAGGAATATTTCATTGATATCAACTTAGAAACAAGCACAGATCACAGAAACTAAAGGGAAATGTGACAAGGGACAAATTGGAACATATTGCTTGTGAAAGCAATGATGACAGTAGCGACGTCATTATGTAAACAGTTTATATTGCTTGCATAGTACTAAAGATTATTCGAACGTTGAATACTGATACCGCAATGGATAATGAGCACATAATTTGATTTCTTTGTGTGTGTGAATTTCTAATACGACACTGAGTTTCGAACTCAGCGCATTACTTAGCATCTCTCTATATTTCTATGGAACCAAGTTATCTCCAAAATAACATTCCACACCTTTTTAACCTAGTCAGGTAATAATTTTAATAAAATACGAAGCACGTCATCTATCAATAGGATATATGTATATTTTAGAAGTTAATAAATTATGCATAAAATATAAACACTTTAGAAGTTTAGTTAAATCGTAAAATTTCTGAAAAACAAGTACTAAAATCGTACTGAAAAAAAGTATTAACATGTTATCTAATTTATTTATTAAACGTCGAATTTTATCAAAGATTTTGGACTAAAGTTTTTGAAAATATTTTATTGTAGGCTATATAGAAAAAAATTAGGATTCTAAATCGTGAAAGAAATTTTTTTCGGAGCCTATTGCCTCCAAACAAACAAACAAACAATTAAATCTTTCCTCTTTTATTAGTATAGATTTAACAACAAAACAAAACGCTTCTTTTTCTTCTTCACGAAACAAAACTCAAAGCGGATAAATAAATAAACAAATCTTTGGACAATTTCATAGCGCCATCTAGTCCAAAAGTAGGCAACCAATATGCTTGTGTTAAGGGTGCTATCATAATGGATATACTTTTTTATAATTTATTTATTAAATTAAATACATGGTACCTACATATCGCACCCTTAATAATGAATGGGCACAACTCCAAAATTCAGTTTTTTGGGAAAAGCCAAAAAACCAATCGGCGGATCGCGGTTTTTTACATAATTGGCTCTAAAATCTTTATTTTATCAGCTACAACTTTCAAATTAAGCATACTTCATCACTGGTATCTGTTATATAATTTGACATAAGACATTTTTGAAAATGTTGATTATGAGTATTTAAAAAAATTGTTTAAAGAAATATTTCAAAGTTAGGCCTTTATTTTACTATTTCTGTTGTTGTGATTTTGGGTATTACTTGTACTTGTGCCCATCTAATCCTTAGGCTGAATTGTTTTATATGGCATATTCCCTAATTTTGCTCTCTAATATTTAAAAATAAGTGTATTATTCGATTTTTATATTGATTTACGCCCAATAACACTGGGGACAGTTATTGTGCGGTATAGTAGCTTATAGCCAATTCAGTATAAGAGTAGGGTGCTGAATACTAGAAAATTATTAGATATGTCGAATTAGATTAAAATAAAGACTATTAGCTATTTCTCTGAGAAAACCGACATGAAAATACTAATTTTATGCATTCAAAATATTTTTACTTAGATAGATAGGGACTCTTACCCTATAAAAATATGCTTTTCATCAAATAAAGAAAAAACCTACAAAAACTTTTTCTGTAAGGTTTTCTGTTATGGATTTGTTCAGGATAATCACTTATTAAAGTCCAACAGCCAGTACCTTGGTATCTTTTTTCCACTATCCTGCTGTCCTGGTGGAAGGAACCGTTCTCTTTGTCCCTTACTATAATCACCCACATTATGTGGGAATCAGTTCAAATGGCTATTGTAAAAAATACAATTTAATACTCAAATTGGCATGTGTAATTTTTGAAGGATTTTAGCAACCAATTTTGAACACAAGAATATCCATTCTGGTGTTCTAACATTCCCCAAAAAATATTTTACTACTAAAGCACCTTAGCCATGCTTCAGATTCAATTTGTGTTATATGGTTTACAAATACAGTCTTTTATAAGAGCACGGATTTGCAGTCCATCGAAGATAGCTGCTTTTAATTTTTCCGTACTCATCATCATTTTGCGTTTGATCATTTTAGTGATTAGAAAGCTCAATACATATCTTTGGCCCTCCAAATAGAAGCCCTTTACGTCCTGCTTGACTTCAGTATTGCAAAGAGTCTAGGTACACAAGGTTTACGACGATATTGGACACCCAATATTTATTATTTTGTACAATTTTGATCCCAAAGTATGCTTGGTTTGTTATCACAAACTCCGTGATCTTTTTTCTTTGCTTTTGTGTACAATATTTGCCACATATTAATAAAAACTGTTAGTGGTGTTAACACAAGATTTCATTACGAACTCATATTTTTTAAGACAAAAAGCACTTTAGAACTTAAACTAAAAAACTGAAAATTTCAAGGTCTAATAGCTGATCAGTAAAATTGTAGTAACTTAATACGTTAAAAGATAATTTTAAAATAAATTCGATGTATCCTCAGTCCTCAGAATCTGAGTGATTAATTAGCATCAATTTATGTGACCGTAGTAAATTAATGAATAATATAATTAAAAATTATAACACTATCATATTAAAGTAATTCACCTTTTGGCTGACTAGTGCGTTCATTCATAAAATAAACAAAGAAAAAAGCCAACCCGAGCCCCGAGCGAACGTTAATAGCCTTAACACGTAGGTATGTCTCTTATTTTATTAATCATTAGTTTATTTGTTGGGAAGTATTTCATAACCACCGCTTTATTTCTTAGCATCGCGATAAAACATTCTATAGGCTCCTAATCAACCAATAGGTATGAAAATTAATACCAAGAAGCAAATTACTTTTATAGGAGAGTTGTAAATTTAACTACAAACACCCATCCATGGTCCGCCTAACTAAAGTTAAAGTTATATTTTATAATTTTCTATGATTAACGGGACTTTATCAATGTAATAAAAATGAAAATGTAACATATTATTAGAAATATATGGAATTAATTAGTCTTAGCTCACTAACACTTTCTTAAAAGTTTGTCACACAAAGGCACAACTCCAAATTGGACCACAGTCGCGGGGGCCGGATTCGACAAATATCGGCATGTCTCTGATTCAGCCCTTCTAGCGGGAAGATAGACGAAAGTATGGAAGGGGCACAAAATGTAGAACTCATTTATCTGATTATTGTTTTCGATTTCTGTGAAAGCCATCTTGTAGAACTGACGAAAATGTGCCTCTCTAGTACAAAAAGTAAAAAACCAAAAATTTTGAGTTGTGCCCCTATATTATTAAGGGTGCGATATTATACATAGTTACACCCAGATCCGTCAAAGAAATTAAAATTCATCATTTCAATTTCTGCTCGGCCGGCCGACTCGAAACAGCCTCTCGGCATAGTATCAAATGTATTTGGTCGCTGTACAAATCATCGCTTTACGACACGAACGCACGTAAACGTCACGGCGGGAAAAATGACACAGGTCCTGCCTTGACGGGCGCTCGCGCCATACTAATCGATGTCGGCTTGCGCATTGTAATTTATACTGATATTCACATCAATATTTTGACAAAGTGGTTACTAATATTTAAACAATAACTGTAGAAATTAATTCTACAATGAATATTCTTTATTTTGGGATACTTTTATTGCAGTTTATGCTGTGTTTTTAAACCAAAAACCACGATCAAAATGTGACGTTAATCTTAAAATTTGCCAAATTATTTTTAGATTTTACTCAATAATGGTAATGAAATTCAAGAATCTATTTCATTAATGGACTACAAGAATATATGTCCGATGATTACTATATATTTTTAAGCTTATTATATGAGCATAAATAATAGATACAGGACTTTGAAAATGAGTCTGCGGCAATTTTTTCGTAAAATGGTTGTGGGAGATGGGGCACTGTGAATTAAGCAAAAGAGTTTTAGTAAATCCGTTTCATTAATGGTCAACAACAAGGATTGACCTATCTTTCGCAGTTATTAAATAATCTCTGGGTGTTGCTTAAGATAGTAATTCATGCTTCCAAAATCTTAGAAATTCGCACGAAAATGTAAAATGGCTCTTAAACATTTTTATAGTCTCTTTCTTTTTATTGTGACGAAATAACAAATAAATATGCAATATATTAATTGCTTATTACCAATACCAATTTTTAATAACATTTGATTGTATTCCGTGTACAGATGCCCTTTAGCGCCGACAATGTTGTTGTTGATTGCAGCGGGGATGGACCCAAGTACATTCCCGTTGATTGACGCACCACCCGAGGATTCCATCAAGGCATCCTTGGCTCTGTTGAAGGAATTAGGTAAGTTCCAAAGGAATTTGTAAAATTTATCATAATTTTAAAACTATTATACAGATAGCTAAATACGGTAGTATCTTATTTCATTGTAATAGGTAAAATTTTACAACAAAAATGCATGAAATGACCTTTTGGCTACAAATAAATCCTTTATTTCACTTTTAGGGGCTATTGATAATGAAATAAATCCCAAGTTAACGGTTCTGGGGAAGAAAATGTCCGCATTTCCTATAGACCCCAAATATTCTAAGGTGCTCCTATCCGCGCCCGAGTACGGTTGCTTAGAAGAGGTAATGTACTTTAGATAGTGTATGATGCAGCTCTTAAATTATTACCCTACAACCCAGTCGAGTTAACTGCGCACCTGGTGGCCGTGACGTCACATCGATGCTCTGGTATGGACGGCGAACGCGGGGAGGCGTGCGGGTGAGTGGAATTAAAAGTCGCATTCCAACGTGGTGTGCAGTTAGCTCGATCGGGTTGTACCTGTAAATTTAATTACTCCAATGCTTTTTTCTATGGCACATACATTTATTAAAATGTTCTAAAGATTTCTGGTATGGCATTTATTAATAACAATGTGAACTTTTTTATCTTAATTTTAGGCATTAAGTTTAGTGGCTGTGTTGTCAAGTGAGAATGTGTTCCACACACCGATGCATAAAAGAGAAGAAGCATTGAAAGTAAAGCAGAAATTTATATCTCCAATCGGTGATCACATCACTCTCTTGAATGTGTTTAAAGCGTTCTGCAAGGCTCCTTTGAAAAAGGTAAACAAACTCTAAAATAAATCGTAAATAACTGCAAAATAAAAGATATTGCTGTACGAGATGGCAGTAGGCGGATTCTTTTAGCCACAGTTTTTTCAATGTGTCTTTCTTGTTTTTCAGCAATGGTGTAAGGAAAATTACCTCAATCACAAGAATTTAACGTACGCCTACGATGTACGCCAGCAGTTGCTTTCTGTCTGCCAGAGGTTAAATCTGACGGTCTCGAGTTGTGGAACAGCGATGGATCAGGTAATTTATTTATTAAATTACTCAAACCATAGACTTTTTCTATAAACCTCACTGACACCGGAGGTAGCTGGGTCCAAGACGCATAGAACAGTTTCATTAGTTTAGAGATTTATGACCAATTTTAGTTATTAATGTCCAAAGAATCGGGACTAACGCGTAGCGGTTGACTAAATTTGCGTCACGCCGCACTCGTTCTCGAATCTCTTTAAACTTTTGATCTCCAGTCGCATTGGTTGCATTGTAAGAATAGAAAAAAGTAGTTTAATTGAGTTGACAAAATAGTGACGTCACTGGCTAGTATTGCCATACAAAATCTATAGGAGAGTCTCGTTTTGATAGTTTTAAAAAGTACGTCAATTGATTGGTGGCGGCAAATACCCTATTCTAATAATAGATAATTATGTATATTTATTGCAGTTGCTGAAGTGTCTCCTAAGCGGGCTGTTCACGAACTGCGCGTGGGCACGCGGGGCCGGCGCCGGGGGCGGCGGGGGGCGCTACGTCACGAGCGCGGGGGCCGCGGCCGCGCTGCACCCGGCCGGGGCGCTGCACGCCGCGCGCCCGCCGCCGCCCGCCGTGCTCTACACGGAGATGCTGCGCACGCGCCGCGCCTACCTGCTCACGGTACAGTAGTGGTGCGGTGTCCGCTGACGTCACACGTCACACGTCACGAGCGCGGGGGCCGCGGCCGCGCTGCACCCGGCCGGGGCGCTGCACGCCGCGCGCCCGCCGCCGCCCGCCGTGCTCTACACGGAGATGCTGCGCACGCGCCGCGCCTACCTGCTCACGGTACAGTAGTGGTGCGGTGTCCGCTGACGTCACACGTCACACGTCACGAGCGCGGGGGCCGCGGCCGCGCTGCACCCGGCCGGGGCGCTGCACGCCGCGCGCCCGCCGCCGCCCGCCGTGCTCTACACGGAGATGCTGCGCACGCGCCGCGCCTACCTGCTCACGGTACAGTAGTGGTGCGGTGTCCGCTGACGTCACACGTCACACGTCACGAGCGCGGGGGCCGCGGCCGCGCTGCACCCGGCCGGGGCGCTGCACGCCGCGCGCCCGCCGCCGCCCGCCGTGCTCTACACGGAGATGCTGCGCACGCGCCGCGCCTACCTGCTCACGGTACAGTAGTGGTGCGGTGTCTGCTGACGTCACACGTCACACGTCACGAGCGCGGGGGCCGCGGCCGCGCTGCACCCGGCCGGGGCGCTGCACGCCGCGCGCCCGCCGCCGCCCGCCGTGCTCTACACGGAGATGCTGCGCACGCGCCGCGCCTACCTGCTCACGGTACAGTAGTGGTGCGGTGTCTGCTGACGTCACACGTCACACGTCACGAGCGCGGGGGCCGCGGCCGCGCTGCACCCGGCCGGGGCGCTGCACGCCGCGCGCCCGCCGCCGCCCGCCGTGCTCTACACGGAGATGCTGCGCACGCGCCGCGCCTACCTGCTCACGGTACAGTAGTGGTGCGGTGTCTGCTGACGTCACACGTCACACGTCACGAGCGCGGGGGCCGCGGCCGCGCTGCACCCGGCCGGGGCGCTGCACGCCGCGCGCCCGCCGCCGCCCGCCGTGCTCTACACGGAGATGCTGCGCACGCGCCGCGCCTACCTGCTCACGGTACAGTAGTGGTGCGGTGTCTGCTGACGTCACACGTCACACGTCACGAGCGCGGGGGCCGCGGCCGCGCTGCACCCGGCCGGGGCGCTGCACGCCGCGCGCCCGCCGCCGCCCGCCGTGCTCTACACGGAGATGCTGCGCACGCGCCGCGCCTACCTGCTCACGGTACAGTAGTGGTGCGGTGTCTGCTGACGTCACACGTCACACGTCACGAGCGCGGGGGCCGCGGCCGCGCTGCACCCGGCCGGGGCGCTGCACGCCGCGCGCCCGCCGCCGCCCGCCGTGCTCTACACGGAGATGCTGCGCACGCGCCGCGCCTACCTGCTCACGGTACAGTAGTGGTGCGGTGTCCGCTGACGTCACACGTCACACGTCACGAGCGCGGGGGCCGCGGCCGCGCTGCACCCGGCCGGGGCGCTGCACGCCGCGCGCCCGCCGCCGCCCGCCGTGCTCTACACGGAGATGCTGCGCACGCGCCGCGCCTACCTGCTCACGGTACAGTAGTGGTGCGGTGTCCGCTGACGTCACACGTCACACGTCACGAGCGCGGGGGTGGCGGCCTCACGGGAGGTTATATTGCAAATGAGTCTGATCTGACAGGGATCGATCACATCGACTGCTTTTATACTTGTTGGCCGAAGCACGAAATCTTAATTGTTTTTGGACAGTTTAAGCCTGCAATGTCAGGTCTTCAAATAAGCAGTGGCATGGGCAATGGTCATGGTAAATTTCGTGGACTTCAAGTGCGTTTTTTCTTCTCCCTTATAGCGCATATTGATGAAATTACACTAGACATAACATCATTTTTTGCAAAATAGCACCCATTACAACCACATAAGAGTCTTCTTACATGCACCTATCTAATATGTACCTATTAATTTGTCCAGGTATCCGCCATCCAACCTCAATGGCTGCACCAGGTGGCGCCCGAGTACGCGCGGCGGTGTCGCGCGGTGCGGTGACAGCGGCCGAAGAACTCCCAACGCAGGCTGTTACTGTAGGGTATATTATTATGCATAATGTATTTTTCATTTAATTATACAGGCTGTAGTCTTAACAGCTACGCCCGACTCCGGGGTGATAATAAACATGAAAGAAAAGTAAATTTTCCTCCACTTACGCAAGAAAGATCTTCATTATAAGATACACAGGGTGTCCCAAAAACAATGGATAACTTAACTATTGATAAGCCTCACTATGGTCTCTAATAAAATTTTGACCAAGTAGAAATATCACGGTTCGTGACACCCACAGAGCCAAAAGGTTCGCAACACATTTTTGTTACAGTTGGAACTTTTTGACCAATTTGGGTGTCACGAACTTATTTGACGCTGACTGTACTCATAAAACAGGTGAAATTCCATCACCATCATTGAACAATAGAAAGTCAATTAGGTCCGAATTCATAGTAAGTACCTAATATTAATATACAATCCTTTTTGTCCGATTGAAAAAAATATTAATAAGTTATGCATATTATCGCTAGTTCAATTCAAAACGTCTTTTTAGGGACCTGGGTATGTACCCGTTTATATTATTAAGGTATTAATGCCCGGATTACATGAGGTTTTTATTTTTAACAGAATTATTTAACTGTTCTTCTTGAACTTCGCTGAGATAGGTACAAAATAGCCTTAGAATTAAGATACCACAATGATCCTCTTGACACAGATTAGATTTTGTGTACCGATTTTATATTCGTTAAATAGCCTCTTGTGCTCTGGACATAAGGTCATATTTTTGCCAATGATACAAGTTAAAAAGAGATTGTAAACATTTTAAAGTTATAATGCATTGAAATAAGTGAATTTAGATTATAAGAAATAGCCTAATGAATGTGAATACAAATAGGCATAATGTTAATAATAATTTTAGTCTAAATAATTGCGCGTTAGAGTTGTCTCTAGTAATAAAATTACGTTTTTATTGTTTTATTATATGTATAGATTTCGACACCTGTTATAATTGTCACGTAAGTTTATTATGCAATTAAGTAAATGATAATGTTTCCTGTCTTTTTCCATAAAATATATTTTTGTAATTATTAATGTTTTATTGGACGTTGATACCATCTGTCATCTTGAAGATTTGAAGTAATGCTTCTATCTTTAAACAAAGTCCTTTGAAGCCCTTTGATGGCGTTCTCATGGAGGGCCCGTGTTCAAAGCTTAATGACTTTAATGGCTTATTACTTGTAAATGTTCTTTAAACTTTGCTGTACTTTACATACCTGATCCTACTTATTGCACAATACTGCGAAAGTTACAGAGTTATTACAGGTCAAGTAGTATAGCTGAATTTTTGATTTTGTAGTTCGAAATGACAGAGGAAAACATTTAAGAATCGTTAGGTGGTCTTTTGTTACATTATCGGGACAGCACGGCACGGGACTTTTAGGTCACGATTAATAATGAACCTTATAGTGTTAACGCTACGGTTGAAAATTGTAATGAAGTCTGCCGCTTCGGTATTCCTAAGCATGCTGTGGCTTGCTAAAACCATTAGCATTGCAATTTCAACCGTAGCGTGAAAACTATGAAAGTGCATAATTATTCGTCACCTAAAAATCTCTTGCCGTGCTGGTCCGATGATGTCCCAGTCTCATATTCTCTTGGGAAGAAGTACGGCATTCCCAGCGAGACGCGCCGCGGGACCTTTGCCTCCGTGTGTCCGTGGATACAAGGGTTTAAACATTATTCACTGAATTTTACCTGCTTGTTATTTGACCGCGGTTAGTTGTCTCAACTACATTTTCATCTCACGTGAGAGTAAATGTGAACTCCGAATATTGTCAAGTCTTTTTACGTTAGAAACTCTAAAATAATGTATATTTTATAAAAATGTGAAATAAAAAATATAGCCTACTGCCGTTATGAGACTTAATATTACAATTAATGAAATATAATTTTATATTTTTTTTATTACTCATCACTCACGAACGTATAATTATTGTTAAGTAAGTACCTATTTCTAACCGATTTGAAGTTAAGTGTATGAAAATTAAATATTGAAATCTGGTGCTAAATGTATTTAGTTAAAATCGTTTCGTGACTTTTATTAACAGAAAAGTTTTTATGTCTTAGATGAATTAGTTAATAAAATGTTTTTACCATATACCTACTACTTTTTTTTTAATATAATGCATAAGTACTCGTACACATTCATCCCATTCCCATCCTATAGTCAACAGTAAACACACACATTAAAATTGCAAGTTGTATTGAAAGTAGGTACCTACTTGTAACTTTTATTTCATGCAAACGTAACAAACGTACTTACAGGTCATTATTCGCATGAATATGCCTTATTAAAGAATTAAATTGCGTGTTAGTTGTATCTAGTAAAGTTCTTGCTCACCGACGTGACGTCCTGCCGCAATGCGAAAGAGCAAAGACATTATAGCATCTACATAATGTTGATGTACCTACTTTATCGTTCCACCCGTATCAGAATTTCATGCTCTATATGTAGATAGCTGTAGGTAGGTAAGTCCTTTAGATCCGCTGCCGTTAATGGGACTTTGAAATGGATGACGTCGTCAATAACGTTCTCTCGCGTCTGCTTTTTGTGTTTTTGCTGCTAATTGCCCAACTTTCTTGTTAATATATTGCTTGGGTTTGATATCTCATTTATTATATCGTTCATAATGGAGCGGCATTGTTTTCGTATGAATAAATAAAAGTAGAATAAATCATCCCCGCGTGCGGGCGATGTTTTCTTACTTGAAGACGATAGTCACTTTATATTATTAGGTCTGGGGGCTGCGGGACGAGTCGGCGGGCCACGTATTCACATCGATATTGACACTCGTGCGTACAAGAAGAAAATGTATATAAAAGCTTTTCGAGAGCAAATGGAGTATGGATATTTCCACAGCGACCTCTCGGCAGGGTCCTCTCGAGGGACGGCCCGGGCCGTGTGCGCGAACCTCATTACGTGTATCGCATCAACATTACGTCCTCCTACAATAAACACTAAACGATAAAGAGAAAGGGTCCCGATTAATAGGATTACAATAAATTGCCAAATTCATTTATGTGATCGTAGTTTCAACCAGACAATAGCAAGCTTTGTTAGGTAACAGTTTTTTGTAACTTTTGGGTGGTTGTCCACAATAACTGCAAACTGTGTTTATTTATAGAAATACTCTTAATAAATGTGATTCAAAGTTTATTAATTGTCTGCAGAAATCCATTAGAATGTTTGTTTAACTAGGTTTCAGTGCAAAAAAAATAGTTCTCCGAAAGCTATTAGTTACCCATTCTTTTGATTACTATGCGTCTCCCTAAGCTAGGAACTCAGAATACGGAACAAACCAGAAACCGTCAACGGGCGTAAATGTGTATTCATATAAAGTACTCCAAATCGCACTACTTTGACTTTAGAGCAATCAGTCAATGGCCGGCGCGCGCATTGTTTACATATCCGTCAGATTGACACTTTATAATTAAATTATGCCGTCTTGTGCCGTTCCAACATGTAAGAATGCTACTGGAATTACGAAGAAAGTGCATGGGATCATGTTTTATCCGTAAGTAGCACATTTCCAATTCATTTTAATTAAATAATAATTTTCAAAAAAAATCACGGTTGTATTTTGTAAGTGTTGCCACAGGTCAACGGAATATTTTACCCTACTTTTTTATATTGAATTACATTTGTCTACTTATAAAAAATTCACGCGTTAATTTTGTTAGCGTTACCACAGAATAATGGAATATTTTCCCCATCCTTTTTGTTTTAATTAGTTTTTAGTGTAATTTCATCCATGACATGACAACCTGATTAATTAAATTATAAGTGCCACTTGTGGTCTAAACTGAATAAATATTTTTGATTTTGATTTGATTTCAATATATTGAATTAATTTATAATATTACTCCCTAATAATGAGGAGATAATAAATTACTATCGTGAATTTCATACTTTCCCATTTATTCAAAAGTAAGGCATTGGTATCAACAGATCAGCAGCAGCAATATTTGTATATTTAATAATAATTTTAAGTAATTAATTATTGCTTACATACTTACTCTGATTTTTTTTCAGGATACACAGCCAGAGTTGCCTCGCAATCAAATTTAAGTATTGGTGATGTTTTTGATTTGGATTCTGTTTTTGACTCCAAGAAAAGTTAAACTAAAAGCACTACTGCGCCGTAAACAAATGTTTTGTTGTCGATATGTTTACATAATAAAGAACCTTAAGTTTCTTTTTTGTTTTACTTGGCATTCTAAAATTTATATTCGACTTTTGTAATTGACTTTTAAATAACATATTATACCTACATAAAATATAGTACATATATTACAGTAGAACGCCGATTATCCGAATTAATTGGGACCGGGGTCGATTCGGATAATCGAAAATTCGGATAATCGGACATAGACTGTTAATAAAGAAAAAGCGTGTTAAAAACGAACTGTCACACATAGAATAAATTTTAATAACTGTGTTTACAGTTCTACAATAACGTTCAGTTGAAATATATCTAGACTCCTGCGAGTTCCAACTTGTTACAACAAAACAAAATAAAAATTACTTGGTTTTAATTTTTTATATTACGCTTAGGACCGATTCGGATAATTGGCGATTCGGTTAATCGGCGTTCGGATAATCGGCGCTCTACTGTACACTATTTAATAGAAATAAATAATCATCTTACACTTAGTTACTTCGGAGTAAAAATTAAATTCATAGGTAGGTAGGTACTATCTATGCCTATGGCCAGTCATGTCGTCTCGTTCTATCGCAAAGAATCACCATTTGATAAGAGCGAGAGCAAAAACGGAAATGGATAGTTAACACTGGCCGTGTGTACTTATTTCACTTACTTATTTTTTACTTGTTTAACATCTCTTTAAAAAATTACATAATTTTACCCCAAAAATGGGGGTGTCACACGGCGCTAGTAACACTAAAGGGGGTAGAGGGGCGCGGGAGGGGAAGTATTTTGGACACAAGTTGCCGCGTAGAAATGTTATCGAACACTCCTTCTGGTTTGTTCTGTATTCTGAGGCTAGGAAGAACAAAGTCGAATTAAGTTGAGAGTAGATTATCTCGGTAAGAAGTACCGTGCCAATAAAATGCGGAGGCATTTAATGGTCTTCCTGCGAGCGGTTACGTCGACAGCGGTTTTTAATTTGTTTTTAATTAAATCGTCGCAATAAATGAGCTTCTTCCGGACGAGTCGCTGCGGCGTGTCGCGCGAATAAGTATCTACCGCTGGGCGAAGCGACGTGTGCAGCCCATTGTACGTGTTCATGACGTGTTAAAATGTTTAATTTTTAATGCAGATAAAGACAAATTAATACGTGACAACCTACACAAAAACCTCAAAAAAGCAGCACTTACCTATTACTTATAGTCGATTTCAATGTTGTTACTTCCATGTTGCCGTGTATTGGGTTATCTACTTATTTGTATTTATGAGCGTATTCACCTCCGGCAATATGACTTGATTTGAATAGGGAGATGAAAGTTTACATTGATGGATGGGTAGGTAAAGGTATTAACAGGGGGTAAGGGACAGTTTGACAAAAACAAACATAAACAGCGAGTTCAGGCCATGCTTCTATCTATAAGTTGATAATCTGTGGATTTCTGGAACATTACAGTTTCGTCTTGGGTCGACCCTCGAGTCTGGTCCCGTCTCCATCTCCGCAGGTTGGTGGTTTCCATTTTATGCAGCTGTAATTTTGAGTTGTTTGGAGTCACCAGCCGCCTTCCGCAATCTTTTCTCCCGCTCCCTTGGTGTGGCTATTTATTACACGCCACACCAGTCTTTTTGACAAACTAGAACTATGAGTTACTCTGACTATAGAAACTGACTCTATAGAAGATTAGAAACGCCAAGTGGAACCCCAAAGCAATAAATTTAGATGTACCTAAGAATTTATTTGGTGACTATGGCTGAAACATGGACCTATAAAAAAAGTCGGACGGATTCTCATCAACAAAATACTGTGACATTAGGATATACCAGCTCGCCTGTACGTACAGGCCGGCACGCACACATTCATACCCTGATACACCACTTCGAGTGCAAACTTCACACAGTTGACACATTTACGCGGCGAAAAAAAAACACAAATACGACATGTCTTGCGTGGTAAAATTGTGTAAAAACCGTTCTGATCGAACGAACAAAAATCAAGGAATCACATTTCACAGGTAAACTAATAATCTAATCACTTATTTCCCCGATTTTATAAACATTAAAATATTAAAATCAAACGTCAATCACCCGACAAAATAATAAGTCAAAGTCCAGTGTTCTCAGTTATTTACGTGGGAAAATTACCCGAAAAGTGGGAAATCTATAATTTTAAGACTTTTTAGGTGTTTATTACGCATACTATTGAAATAAAATAATTTATCATAATAACTGTGTTTTAATGGGATATATTTTCGTAGGCAGATTTGATCCTTCCCTAGGGCGTGGAACTGCGAAATTATATTTTTGCAAGTCGGTGTCAGGTTGTATGTTAAAATCTATCAGAGATAATAATATTGATGATACATAAGATTATAATTACGTAGGTACACAAGATTGATCATTTGTAACTGCGTGAATCGTACCTGACACTGACTTGCAAATAAAGTAAGAAAATTTGAAAATTTCGCGTCTACCTCAACGTATTCATCTTTCATCCTTTTCAAATGGCACGATATAATTTCGTCTAAATTTCCAAGTAACATATCTGCCCATCTATGTTTTTCTTAAGATAAATGGGTAAAATGTTTTGGCTAACATGGCATCCCTAAATTCACTCACACAATAGACAAACGCCAAAATTTTGCGTCACAGTTTTGTTGTAGCGCGAGTTCCGTCCGCCTTTTTTTATAGGTCCATGGGCTGAAAGCTATTTTTTCAATTTTCAGGAGGAAGGTAATAAAAAAGCAGGCTATCCTCGAAATCCATTCTATTTCAAAAACTGCTTCTTTTATCCTGAAATAGATTTAGATTACAGTTTCTTCTCCTTGGTCTGCAAATTGCATGTGTAGGTACCTATTTAAAATTGAAATGATTTTATAGAAAAAAAAACAAATTTGAGACCATGCAGAGTAGTGTTCAGTTTTCGTTGTGAATTAACTATATCCGTATGTGTAGCCAAGCGTCTTTGTGAGACATTCGGAGCCTCTCGCCCGATGCGTCGCATACGCCTGAGCGGACCCCGCGCGGGCTGGTATAGAAATTCGTTTACAAGCTAAAAGCTTTCCATTTGCAGGGTAAAATGCCGCCGTACGATGCGTCTTCCTAGTTCTCCATTCACCTTGACACATACAATTCGATATAACGCTACAAGATGTTGTAAATCTTGCAGGAGTTATTTATTGTGGGGGTCGGTAACTGTCAGCGTAACTATTACTTGTAAGTTGTGTGCCTATTACAGAGATTTACATATCAATCGTATGGCGGGCAGGTAATATATTATGTATTTTTTATCAAATTAAAAAGCTGATTTAAATTTTGAAAATGATGTTTTATCAATAGTGTTCAAATAGACTGATGCTTTGAGTTCGCCTTGCAATATAGGTACATATTTCTTCAATATAGCGCTCTAAATTATAATAGAGACAAGCCTCGTGCAAACGTTCTATTGGAAATATTGCTGAGATTGCAGCAAATGAAGTACCGAGTTAAGTAGGCATGAAAATATTAAAATGTAATCAATATTAAAATGTTGTTGCCACACTTACCGTTCATGACTTTTAATAGTGTGCATTCAGTACTTTTTCAATACTAATTGTTTATTTCATCCATAATGTTACAGAGGTGGTATTGTTTATTTTACGATACAATTATAGAATGAATGCTGTGCCCGATAGGGTCAGCATTCAGCATTCTAGGAGACTCATACAGAATACAACGGCTATCGTTGAGAGATTAGTAGTTTTCTTTACTAAAGGATTATAGAGCATAGTGTTCAGCAAGGTTTTTAGTGTTTTAGAAAGTAGTGTAAAGGGACGCTGAATTTGAAATGTCAGTAAGGTAAAACTAACATTTTATAACTGGCAGGGAATTCGCCGTTTACTACAATAAAACCACTCGGAATTGAATGCTGTAGTTAATAATAGCAAACGGATCTCGCCATGTTGGAGCGGCAATAGGCAGGCGGCGCGCGTCCCGTAAATCAGGTCTTCCTGGGCGCACGGCCGCGCTGCCTCTTTGATTGGCCGCTTCCTTCCGTCGCCGGCAAGCTTGCGGGCAACAAGCTTCGGGAAATTGTGTGTAGACATTATGTGGAGGACTTAACACACCGTTTTTAATTCTTAGACGTCAATGATGGAGTAGGTTAGGACGTTCGTTCTGTCTGTCATCAGTCAGTTGCGTTGATTGATGACGCAATTCTTTTCGTAGTCTCGTAGCAGCGTAGTAGGTGGGTAGGGGTACTATGCGATAGAACTTTGTTCTGTTGTTGTTTACGGATAAACTGTGGGATAAACGGACTACGGCCAAGGCGAGTTCGAAACTAGATAATGGATCTATTAACTTATTAAATGATTATCATCAAAATATTTAGCTATTTTTATAGATACGTTTGGTATATTTATTTAATACTAATAAATAACTAAATAAAATAAGCAACTTGTAACGTTTGAGTTCCTACAACAGACTAGAACAGATTACCTAATACAAAAATTGCCTCGGATAAAGACTTAAGCTACTTTTAGGTTGTGTCTTTACGACAAGCAAACCTTCGCGACGTGCAGTTCATTACGAGCGAAACACTAATTAAACTCAATGTCTACTTTTAGGTGATTTTAATGATTTTATTTGAAGATAAACGCGGCAGGGCATGTTTACGGATAAAACCTCAGCAGCGACGTATTTTACGAAGCTTTTAGTGAATTCTCAAGTCCATAGGTCTCTGCGGTGTTACAACAAAGAGGCGGGGCTAGACGCGCTCGGCGGAAAGCGATAAAAACGGCACACTTTATTAGCCTGGCTTGTGATATTGTACTGATTTTGCTTGCTAGTTCTGTTCCTGGCATTAACATGTAAAAGCTTTTTTTAAAGGAACTAATAGTTAATAGTTTTTCTATGCGAATGAAACTTAAAACATTTAAAATACTTAATAAGTAATTGTTGCCTCCATAAAAGTTCCAAAGAAAGCATAAAGACTTCAAGTACGAGTATGTTGTTCATTTTATATCCAGTCCATTATTTTTAAATCTCGTAACTTTATACACCTCTCATATAGCTTCACTTAATGCAACAATAAAACACATAAGCACTTGTTTGTTTGTACGTATTGTACTTAGTTGGCACGAACAATGGTAGAGCGCCAGTGAGAAAGTAGTTTCAACACCTCTGAGCTGAGAGCAAAAAGTTGCGGGAGCGTTGCTTTCCAGGTTAATATTTATTATTCGGTGGCACGAAGGTGCAATTCACACATTGTGCTGGGGTAGATCGCTATATGAATGTGTTATCTTCTACCTAAGCTGAAAACCACTTTTGCTCTATTTTGTTTTTAGTCTGTTAAATAAATAACTAAGCTTAAATAAATAATCAATATAAATATTGTAAATACTACCACTTTAATTGAACTTCTTCCAACAACCAAATACTTAGTACCTATACTGGCAAATTGAAGGCGAACTTGGCGTTTGAAGAGGTATTTTGCACATACATAATGGACATGGGACTTACCTACATAAAGGCATGAATGAGCGCATTCTCCGGTAGGTGAAGGCATTTGTCGGGATGATAGGCGCAAGGCGCGGGCGCGGCGAGGAGACAATCTCTGCGATGGCTCATTCACTGCTGCAACGAGCCGAGCAGAGAATTGAATTGGAAGCAAATGTGCCGTGCGGAGACTGCCGTCGAATATAAACTGAACCACTCCCGAGTAAGCACCCCGAAAACTCTCTGATCAAATTACGAGGGAAATAAAGAAAGCCCCGAAATAAATTTTGAATACGTCGACTGGTTTTAAAGTTCTCATCTCTGGGAAAATGAAAAAGACGCGTAACGCGTGTTCAGCTGTGACTTGTTGTGACACAAGGCGTGCACCCGACAGGTATGTAATGAGAGGAGGGTGACGCGGTGGGCTGTCACTCCGGCCTGTCTCCGTGCTGACTCAGCACCGTCTACTTCCATAAGTTTGCTCGGCCTACTTATTTATTTAATGTCAGTGACACTTTATTATCATTCAAAAGAAATATTCACTTGGTAATGGAAAAATGGCTTCATATTTGGTATCACTCTGTTGGTATTGTGATAAATTATATGCCAAAGTGGTTATTGAACACCTTGTTGTACGCGTGTGTACTGTACACAACCGCTAATGTTTGCCGCTAATGATTGCGTTTGTTGTTCATTGTTCGCTGAGAGTGTGATTTTGCGTAGCGTACCTACCTAAATGAAGTGTATAGCGGAATTGAGGGTAGATTTAAAAACCGTTGGCGGATGCATTTGTTCCACTGGGCGGGCTATCGCGCGGTGGACGGCTGCGTGTGTGTAAACGGAGGAAGCCTTTGCGGGTCGTTCATTTCCGTGCATGTGCTCGCGGCTTTACCCCTATTTCCCATTTCCTCCCGCAGATACGTCATTTACGATTACGCATTCCTTGGCGGTCGTTCTCATCCTCTTCGGCGTGTACAGGCAAATCGTAATATCCTTTCAAAGTTTTTTTACTAAATTTTTGTACGTATCCAAGTTGTTAAAAATAGATTATTAGCGTCATCTTTTTAAGCTTTTAAAATAATACATACCTATGAATTAAGTTCAGTTAAATAAAGTATCGTTTAAATTTTGCTTGTGGTTCATTAACAGAATACTGCTGTTTGCACTGCTCAGTAAAGGTAGAATTTGCTCTGGAATTCGTGTATAGGTGTAGACTATTTTGCAATATGATACCACGCTACCAGTAGGGGAGAGTTCGGTATATTGTACCGCCGGGTAAATTGTACCACCCTCATATTTCGTAAAGTATTTATTGAATGTCTGTAACTGCAACACTCAGCGATACACAACTAAAATCAATTAATATCGGCCATGTGGTTTTTGCCGTGACAACAAACACGTGTGTTTTATTTTGAAAAGTATTTTTTCATTGTTTTCAAGTAACTTTTGACAATACATGTTTAGTTTGTAATTTTGTTAAATTTAATCACAGGGTGTTTCTAATATATTATTTAGAAGCGTAAATTAGTATGGATTACAATTATTTGAAACATGTTTCGGTATTTATAAACTATATTTTTTACCGATTTTTTAAAAGCACTATCACCTAGTCGGCTAAATTGTACCACATCAAGTTGTATGGAACTTTACCAAAGGATTTTGAATTTTTTTTTAGTAAATCATATTTTGAAGTTATAATAGCGTAGTTATGTTTGACTAACAATAAATGAAAGCAAAAGACTGGCAAAGTAGATTAGGTACAAGTGTGCGTTACGATAATTGGAATTACAAAACTTGTACTCAAAATCGTGATAACGTGTAAAACAATATCGATTGTCTATGTTATTAACTACTGTTCCTTTTCGTTTCTTAATTTGTTAAGAATGTATCGTATAATATTTTGCCATAGTTTTTTTATAGGCTTGAAATTTATTGAAATCCAATTTAGTAACCCTGTGGTACAAATTATCGAACCGGTTGGCTAAATTGGACCGAAGCTCTGAACTCGTACTTTGTTGATTTGTGCTAAATATACAACAATCATGTTAATTAATACTTATGAAATAGTAAGTTGAATAATGTATCTTTCATTATATACCATGGACATTAGCAAAAACAAAAGAAAACTATGTGTAAAATGGGATTGAAAAAAACTGGTCCAAATTAGCGGACTCTCCCTTAAGTACTTATAGGTATTAACATTTTCTCGTTGTCTAAATTCAAGGGCATTGTCGCTTAACACTTTAAACTATAGAAAGAATATAGAATTTTATTGTAAAAGCATGGTTTTAGTTTTATAAAAAGAAAATTTATTCTTGTTGCCCATGATTTATTATCAGATCAGAAATATAAATGCCGTACATAACAGTTACTTACATTGAGGAAATCTGCTTTGGAAATTTCCATTCCACGAGGTAGAAAATTAATTCCGAGAGTCGGTCCTGTATTGCCATCCAATGGACGAGGGCGTTTACCGATGGCCGTTCATTTGTCATCTTCGACTATACTTTATGTTTCCTTTTATACTATACATGTCAAGGTAAAAGTTTTGCTTGAAAATCAACGCACAATTTGCGGTTCTTGGGAGGTTTGGGCATTATCATAATGAAACAAGGTGAAATATTTACAAGAATACAAGGTTTATTTTCAAGTAATTAAAAATAAGTTAGCCATTAAACTATTTTTTCTCATTATAATTTCTAATTATGATAACTATCTAAATTAACTTGCACTGTTCTTGAACAATTCTGTTAAATATTAACAATTTAAAAAAAATACAACTTAAAATATCTTTTTATTCAGTTTCCTGTTAGTATCTACATCGATATGTATTTATTATTCCAAATGACAAATTCAGAATATACTTGTTCGTATTCGCATTGAAATTCAAATTGCGGGCAAATCTTCTGAATCGAATATTACAATAATATCCGAGAGATTAATCTATCCTACTTACCTGTATCTTGGTTACCGTATAAATGTAAGATTATATTATTTGTTATTAGTATATCCTTACCAACCCATGCCTAATTCCTATTGAAAATATGTTTATGAGAGTATATTTTTCTGTATTTAGTCCTTTTACAAAAGAAAAGAAGACAGAACTTTCTATAAATAGATTATAATCCAGATTTTGCCTGGATTGGATTAATATTTCTATGTTATGAGTTTTTTTTTAACTTGGTAGAGATTTACATAATTAACGCGCTACCAAAGTTACTAAAGTAAGAAGTAACTGAAATTACTTATGCGTATGTAGATAATTCCATTCTTACTTAAAACAGGAAATTGTCTTTCCTGTGTTCGCCCTTCAAATGCGTGATTCAGGGAGCGAGGAAAGCATTAGTTTCGCTGACGGGATGTTGCGGTTGATGTTGTGAGCGCGTCAGAATGAGCGCGCGTATATTTGCCCTCACTGTAGAGTCACCATAGCATTATTACCATTTGTTCCAAATTAAATAAACTCTAAAATCTTTATAATGAACTATGTGATTAACATGTATTTTGTTCATTTGACAATCAGAATCCCCGTATTTGACTACACATGTGGAAATCGAGTCGCTAACTTAATACCTTATAAGTATTTTATGGAATTAAGCATAGTAAGTAGTTGTGCAAGACGTCTTGTGGCTGAATGATGATGATGCTTTAATGGCTATATTTCTTAATATATTCAACAGTGATGCTAAACATATAAAAATGTTCTGTATTTTTTTTACAAAATTATAATCACAGTGTAAAGTTTTTACAGGATACATAAAAGGTTTAAATTCATCTAAAATATTATTTTCCCTGCTAGCCCAACAATGGATTCACAAGCTGGCTTAATGCCCAACACATGGTGACCCTACTCCGGTGTCAACGTTATCGCACGTGCGCCGTGCGTCTATCGCGTGAAAACATGCCCTAAATCACCCCATAATACGCCACGAGATATTTAAATTCATCTTCACTGAGTATTCTCCATTTTGGAACGGAAAACTGAGTTGCTTGAGTAGGTATCACTACAAACAAACTGTCATTGGGTTATAAATGAATGAACAAATCTTGGCAATATGAAGTCTTTTTTACGTGTATTGTTGGAATGATAATAGAAAGATAGAAAGAAAGAATGAAAGAAAAAATATTTATTTGGTACTAAAAATTGAATGATACAATACGAGTTAAGATCTGATGGATTGTACCTAATATACACAGAATATGATTTTTGAAGGACAAACCGATATCCATTATACAAAGTATCAACACACTTTGTAGCACCTCTACTTACCTAATTTCTACGCTACCTGATTTCTATAGACTTTATGTGTGTATTTAAAGCACAAATATGCAGAAACACGAACTGTGGCCTTGTGGTGTGGTAGGTCTAGGTACTATTAAAGTAAGGGATCCGATCCTAACCCAACAGCGCGTTACTGCCAGCTAGAATATACTGTACCTTGCACGAAACACTTTCGACTTCGAATCGTTTGCGTATTCGAATTGCCATCAACAAAAGATTTAGTATGAAAATATAAACAGCGCCCCTGTGAACGTAAAGTGAACTTAGTATGAGAAATAGTAGCACTAAAGTAATTTTGACAATCGAGATCGTCACTTTATAGTTGAATGCAAAGGCTAACGCTCGTATTCACAAACTATACTATGAGGTCTCACAATGCGCGTGGACGCACAGGGTGACACACGAACCAATCACTGAGCTCTATTCAATGCTGTGCGTTCGATTTGCTGCTTCACTTAAGCAAGTATAGTTTGTGAAAACGATTCGAAGACGAAAGTTTTTCGTGCTAGAGCTGCTGGTAGAGGTTTTAAACAAAAATTGCATGTATAAAATAGTGCAGGACAGTATTTTGTTCAGGGGCAATTCCAGAAAAACGTCCTTCTGAATAAACACATAATTTAATAAATCTACATATTATTGAGAGTACTTATTGAATTTATTTGTGCCGTGTTTGAAAGTAATGGAACGGTGAAAGGTTAATTGGAAATGTTTACCTCATCATATGCCTGAAAGACTCAAGTAAAAGAAATAGTGAAGAGGTATTTCAATCTGAAGCCAACTAACTACCTATGAATAATTGGGTACTTCAATAAAAATGTACTCGATTTTAATATGATAAATTAAAACTTTTAAGTACCTACTTAGGTATAATAATAATGAGAAGCATTTATGATAAATCCACGATTTTAGAGTCAGTTTGTCGAATATAACCTTCGCAGTAACCGCTATTGTCTTTAATTACTTAGTGATACATTTTAATATCAGTATTTCATTTGGTAAGCAATATCTACATATTTCATTTCAGCACAGCCTGTCTAGTAGTACCTACATAGATTTTATTTTAAAATTCGACTCTGTTAATATTTAAAGTATTAATCGAATAGAAACAACAGTGACAAGTGATTCTCGGATATTGAGACTGTTTTGTTGCGGGCACCGGCAGCTTCGTTTCGGGGCGCCATTAGCGTTCGATTGAACGTGAAGCAATTGCTATAACGAATCCACTTCCTCCTGATTTGCTTGGAAATTCTAAGTCGAAAAGGTGCTTATTTGAATAGAAATGGCGCAGTGATGCCATAGAATTTAATGGATGTTGGCGAGAAAACGGTGATCCGTGTTCCATAACATTAATAAAATCAGTGAAAAATTCAGACTGGTAACATTTTTAGAATAAATCCGATCATGGAAGATTTTCGCTTTAACATAGAATTTAATTATTGTGCATTGTTGGGCTTTCATTTAAAGCTCTCGCTTTACTAAATAAGTAAAAGATTTTACCGTGAAGTGAGCTACGTTCTTATTAAACATGGACGTTCCCATGAATACTTGTACTTACAAATTCATGCATAATTTTTATGATGAAACTTTTACTAAACAAATAGGGAAAAATTTTATATTCTAAACATGACATAGATTAATTTCTGTGAAGTGGAAAGTGGTTCAATAATATTTATATTTAATGCATTAGGTAATGTAAGTTAACCTATTTTTACAAAAGCTTATTCAACTGATAGTACAATTTGTAGACAGTCGATACTGAAGTCCAAATATTTCGCTTGTTCAACCGATATGTCATGACTCCAGCACTTGCATCGGGGAAAAAATTAAAGAAATGTATATCCGCTATTGTAAGTTGCGCTGATCCAGTGAAATATGAAACATGTAGGGGAACTGGCGGCGAGCCAGATGCTTGCATCACACTATAACAAAGGGTTTCATATCAGGAAATTGTTCCTAGAACAATAGGAGAAAATATAAGCCTCTCATAACAGCCGAAGCCTCACTGTGACTCGCACTCCAAATTAGTATTAAGACATTGGATATTTTACCCAAGATTGTTATCACATTGTCTGCTCCGATATTTAATCGAGCGTGACTGTTCTACGAATATTTAATCAATTAGATCTTCCGGGTGATCTGAGGTTTAGTACGCTACAGATATTACATTCGAAGGTTATGAATAACATATGGATTTTTTAGACTTCATTAAATTAACTTCATTGTATATCAATCAAGCATAATAAAAAGTACTACATGGTTATGGTGTTTTTAGAAATCCTCGTGCCTTATTCAAATAGAATACCCAGAAACACACTTATCTAAAGTATCTGAAGAGAATCTGAAATGTTGTCGGAAAAGTATTGGTAAAGTTGTTATTAATTTTGAAGCGAGTCATCTGTCCGGACGAGACGCGAGCGTTTAACCTCAAGTTCCTATGAAATAACCTCCGATAAAGCAATCAAAAATTGATGAGAAGATGCAAATATGGGAGAAAGAGAGAAGAAGACAGGTGACGGCGCGTCGCGTCGCGAAACTGGTGTAATCCCGCGCGGCCGCCAGTTGGCTCGGGGCCATTCTAGATATTGTATTTTTAACTGCTTTTTTAATGCAACTGAGAACCTGAGTGACACTATCAGCCGAAGATTCTCTAACATTTCATCGTGTTGGCCTGATTTTTGAATAATATATTCATGAGTTTATTATCCTGATATAATGTAGAGTTCTACCTAAACATAAATAAATATCTGTCTAGATTATATTTTACGTATGTACAGTAAGCACGTTTTATTTAGGTCGACGGGAGAGGATAATATACTTGTCTCTAATGAATTACGGTTTTTTTTTTAGTAGCTTTAGGATTGTACTTTCTACTATCTCCTTTTCGAAAGGATTACTTAGTTTCAAGCTCTAGCTCTAAAAATATGAAGCACAAATGTTTCCTGCTTTTAGCTGGATGAGCTACTAAAGCTCACTGCGTTATTATGCCGTCACATAATTCCTGGCGGGGCACAAATAAAGATCTCCCGATAATAGAAATCAAGCCGGTCATTTTATTCCATCGCCCGTTGTGAGCTAATTGTGGATTATGTTTGCGTGTCCGCCTTATTTATGTGTTTGTTTATGGCGTCTTCTGCTGCCCCCAGTAATTGCACTGGAGATGTTTATAGACACAATTTGCCCTCAGCCTAATACCAGTGTTATGTTAATTTTGTTGGACTATTATATCACTCAGCAATAATGTTCATGGTTTATGAAAATTTATTGCTGTGTGAGACTCTATGTATTTTCAAACATCACAACCCTAATCCGTAATCACATAATATGAATCAAATTTGGATACAATTCATATATCCATCCACCATACTCGTATAGTACCTACCTTACCTATTCATTATTTTTGAATCAGAGTTCAAAAAGATAACGCTATAACGTAATAGCTGGAATCTTCAGTTCAGTTATATTTAAAAGCTCCTACATTTTCAAGTGCTCTAAAGGCTTTGCAATAAGCAAACATCTCAATTTAAATACGTTGTGGGTACTGTATTGCACTATCAAGTTGGATTGCAATACAGCCGGCCCGGCCGGTGTATCTACAATTTATAGACTCGCCGCGGGTAGTGTCGAGCTATGCCTTTGGGTTAGTGCTGGGCAATTGGATATATTAGAAGGATTAATATAAGCATGGATTATTTACATTATACCTATTTTATTTTCTACTAGCGGCCGCCTTCGTACGCGTGGATCCCGTTTTACCCCCTTCATCTATCTTACGCGGTTTAGATTTTTTCATACAAATGTTTTTTCCCGCTAACACGGGAACGGGCCCGTGGGAATTTTGCAATATCCTGTTGTAACTAAGCTTTAAGTTTACTAAGCATGCCAAATTTCAAGCGTCTAACTTAAGCGGTTTAGATTTTTCATACAAAAGGATTTTCCCGCTAATTCCCTTTCCCGTGGGAATTCCTAAGTATACTATAACCTGCCCAGGAGTACGAAGAATAATTGTACCAAGTTTCGTTAAAATCCGTCGAGTAGTTTTTGTTTCTATAAGGAACATACAGACAGACAAAAATTTTACTGATTGCATTTTTGGCAGCAGTATCGATCACTAATCACCCCCTGATACTTATTTTGAAAATATATTTCATGTACAGAATTGACCTCTCTACAGATTTATTATAAGTATAGAATTGTGCTTAATATTTTATGAGAAATATGGCATGAACAAAATACACAACTGATTAGAATATCCTAAACTAATGTCACGTTCTATAAAACTGTGGAAAAGCTTTAAACCAAAACGGTACTTAATTGATTTACTGGTAAATTTTTGCCGTAGCTTGAATTTGAGAAATTATACGTCCATTCCTTTTAACTTATTGTGTAAGTTCAATACATAAACCTTATTATGTTGATAAATATTGATTATTGTACTAATTTATCGTATACTTTCGGCAGTCGCCTCGCACCAACTAAGCACGCCAATCCAACTAGTCGTAGATGTCTACGAGACGTTACCGCTACGACGCTACAACGCTACGGTATCTGTCGAACCATTCTCGTAGCGTTGTTTGCGCAATTTATTACTCCCTCTGGTGGAGTACGTTTGACTTGTTTCGAGTACATGATATTTTACCGAGCGGCTAACAATATTCCAGCAATAGAATGTCGAACGAACAATGCATATTTTAAACGGAAGCAATCGCTTGCTGAGATGTCAGAACGAGTCTGTTGTTTATTCATTATTTTCTGAAGTAATTTAAACTAAAGCTCAGCATTGGAAAATGTTATTTACTAACGAATAGATTTACCTACAAAAGAGAGAGGAAAAATATGGCCAAAAATATATCTTCGAGTTTCTACCCAAAGAAATATTTTAATTCAACACTTCTCTCGGGCCAGACGGTTAAAAATACCCAATATCAGAAATGAAATGTTCATTTTTATGTTTATATCTAGGTAAGATTAACTTCTCAAGGTTGAAAAGAAAAAAGGGATACGAAATTGAATACGACAAAGAGTTGTGAAAAATACAACGGGTTCGAGAGTTAGTATTTTTGTATTACTTACTCATTTTATGCTTAACCCTCCGTGTACGAGGTGACTAAAAGTTACGTCCCGTACCAGGTGGGGTATGACACACCCCAATATACAAAGTGATAAAATTTTCATTCAAATTTTTTTTAGGTGGAATTTAATATTTAATATTGATTATTTACGTATGCTAATTAGGTTTAAGAAATGCTCTGAGCTGAAAATATGTATTATAACATTTTTATCATAAAAAAACAAAAAGACACAATTTCCGTTGTTCTTGTAATTTAGGAATCAGTTTCCTATGTATAATTTTTAATTAGTGCCTTTAATTATGACAACCGTTTTTATTTAACAAAGTACAAGTATTTACTTATAATTTAAAAGTAAATTAAAAACTGGAAGGGTATAAATTTGTTTTGATCATCGGTTTTCAATTTACCACAATTCTGATGAAAGAAAATGAGTATGCTCAATGCATAAAATGGGAGCGTAACAATTTTATTTATTTATAAAATATGTTATTCCATTTCAGTAGCCCATAAATTGTATCACCAAGTATAAATTGTAGCCCATAAGTGTATGTTCACATACATCTTCGGATCTCAGTACTAAACTTCCAGATTCGCACTAAAAGTCATCTTATTTGACTAAAAGTGCTTGAAAATTTCAGATACCGTAAAAATCACGAAAAATATTATTTGTATTGAATTTTATTCAATTGACAAAGCTAAAAATATATAAATTACACCAAAACTGTGAGATTTTTTTTAAAACTTTTTAACAACGTCCCGTACCAGGTGGGGTGTGTGACACCCACACGCACTTTAAAGGCATGTAACTCAGTTGGTAGTCACCGCTGGACTGATTTTGCAACGCTGATCGAAGCAGCAGTGTCATAATTCCAGCTACTGAGAATTTCAAATTCAGCACTTGCAAATTTTTAAAATTGTGGCTATTTTTAAAGGACTGGGGTGTGTCACACCCCACCTCGTACAGCGAGGGTTAAGAATAAATCTTGTGTATTTATTTACTTTTTTTTAAGATGTTTACTTAAGAACTAACCATTTCGTTGATTTGTTCGAATACACAAGTAAATATAGATCATTTTCGTTGTTAAAGACATCTCAATTTTATTGTTTACGACAATTTTTACGAGGAAGTTTGCGATGAAATTTTTTATGTTATTAATATTTTCAAATCGAGGACAAACATTTATGTTACGTTTTACGACTTTTATATTATTATAACAAATAATAATGCTAGTATTGTATAAGTCTTCTTCTGTGGCAGGGGTGGGCAAAGTATGGTCCTCAGAATCATATTTGGTACACTTATAAATAATAACTTTTGAAAAGTGTACCAAAGATTCCGTTCGCATTTTTTTGAGCATTTACTTAAATTGTATTAAAATATCGTACAAAGATTTTTTTTGCTTGACTGACAAACAAATCTTGTTGTTTTGTTAGTTATTATTCGTCTTTATATGTGTATTCTGCTGCATAATAATATATTAAAATAAATGTCAGTAGGTAGGTATACCAAAATTACCTTGACAATTTACGAAATAAAAGAAAACCGTTGAATTTCAGGCACTCTAGGTAATAAAGGGCATCCTCGAAAATGAGAGTTTGGGACAAAAGGGCCTTTGGACAGTAACTCGATCTGCTTGTTTGAGATTAAACTAACCCGAAACTGGATACGCGCTAATGCCCAGTGTGTGCGTGAGTCGCCGCCCGCCCCCGCCCGCCGCCCGCCCTGAACAATCTCGGGACCTAGGGCTGAGAGGATTTTCGGCTGTTACACTGCTTTACTCCGAAGGTCAAGCAATGCCTGGAAATTCAATAAAATTCAAGAAATTAAAAAACAGCAGGAAATTACACCATTCTTATTACCACTTAACAAAAAAATTCAATCGATGTTGTTACAGTTCTGTTTAAAGGCAGAAATTAGTTTTATTTAGAATTATTTATACAAAATTACGGCTGCTTTCGTGATAATAAAAATATGTATTTAAACGTCTGAAATTTCTTAAAAGACAGTGTTATAATTAGTCGCCCATGAACATCCCTAGTGAGTAAGTGGACACCCTACAATCGCGAAATGTAGATAAGAAAAGTCATCCGCATGTCTTCGCCCAAACACTACTGTGATATTTACTATTGGCCCCGATTTAGTGTTTAAAATAATTAAATTTATTTACAGTTCCTTGTAATGTTCGATCTTAATTTGCCAGTCAAACTAAGGCCCAGTTTTTTGATTCGTAGTTAAAATAACCAATAGTTAAATTTGACAGATGTCAAATGACAAGTGGTTAGATATCAGAAAAAAATGTTTTTCGAACAATGGTTAGCTTGATTTAAGTTTTTTAACTAACTTTAGTTAATATTTAAAAATTTGTAGTAAAATTTAACAATTAGTTATTTTTTACTATGAATTAAAAAACTGGGCCTAAGTGGATAAACTCTAAGTGAAAATATTTTATTATATCGGTGTCGGCCGTTTGGTGTAGTGGTTCGAAACGGACTACTATTCCGGAGGTAGCGGGTTCGATTCCCGCACAGTACAAACATTTGTGTGCATGAACATATTTGTTTGTATTGGACTGGGTGTTTTCTATGTATAATAAGTATGTATTTACAAAAAAAAAGTATTTAAGTATGTTTATATCCGTTGTCTAGTACCCATAGCACAAGCTTTGCTTAGTTTGGGACTAGAAACGCAGTGTAAAATGTCTAAGGATATTTATTATTTATAAGGATATTTATTTAATACAGAAAATATGATAATGTGAATAATGTGATCTCTTCACATCCTGTCAGTACCCCGTCCCAATAACATTTTTATATTTGGGCATAATAAAACGAAATGGAAATCAGATACATACTGACCTCTCTGAAGAGGATTGGAACCAATTTTCGTCGGATAGATCGTAGAGGTCACGGAGTGATTATACTTTGTCGTGCCGACCTAAGCGTAAGCTGTAGCATTTGCTTTTATAACGTACGCACCGTAATCAGTCCGCAGAGCTAGAAATACAATTATTTTCATTCGATTTTATTTATTTACCAGTTTGATATTGGGAACATTTAAAATTTAAAGATAACAAAATATTTTAAATATGCAATGCTGTAACTTACGCAACTTCTAATCATCTAGTTAAATATTTTCTTAGATTCTAGCTAGACTCCGAACCTACGTAAAATGGGTAGACATTCATAAGCAGCGTTTATACAGATGTTTATGAGACACACAGGTTGAGATATTTTTTAGAATGATACCTATATCTGTATTAGCCGTTCCCATAGCTACGTTGACATCTTTCCGTCTGAGCAAATCTGTAACTAAATGTGATAGCCGAAACTTATTTTTCTTGCTCAATCAAATAACAAATATCGCTCGAAAAAATTCTACGACGTCTGTAAGAATACGGTACAATATTAAAGCAAGGTCCTTGTATGAGGTTTTCAGATATAAGTAGTATCAATTTGCGGTGAAATATGCGTAGGTAATAAATTTTATGAAATTCAATGTCGTCATTTCACGGAGCAAGATTACGAATGATGGTTATGTAGGTATATTTAAACTGCTGTGTCGGCAAATTACTTGTTCTTCATAATAATTAATTTCGTTTGTTCTATTACAATGTCTGGGTTTCTCATCATAATGCTCTGTTAACATTTAACTTTCATAATTATCCAGAGAAAATATCGGTATGAAATTATTATGTGAAAGACCATGAACATATTATATCTACTTGTAGAGTTTAGTAGTCTTTTGTTAAAAGGATTTTAGAAACATCCACAATGCTGCCCACAATAGAGAATTTTGTTTATTTTAACGTGTTCCTAATTATCTGTTTAAAAGTATAAAAATGCTAATATTTTACAGACCCATTTCTTTGGCACAATTACTTGTATAATTACTTGAAAATTAATAAGATCGAGTCTGTTCTCCAGTCAGCAGTGCCAAAATATTCGTTTATATTTTCATGTTATTATAGATGCACCCAGTTGCTGTATGTTGCAAAGATTTAGCATGTTCTCAATGCTCGTTTATGTAGTGGAAAGATATTGGTGCGAATGTTATCTTAAACCGTATATTCTGCAGTCGTTGGGACATAACATTGCTATTTGCCGACAGGCGGCCCGGGGGTGCCTCGTGCTCTCATATGTGTGTCTTTTGAACCGGCACACCTAAGAAATGCGACCTCCTTTCTTTGCCGTCACTCTACTAGATACAGGTCGGTGTGCGACAGACAACATTATGAAACAAACATGGTGCTAAGTAGGTACCTACTTAGAGTAGTCGGCCGTTTGGTGTAGTGGTTCAGAACGGACTACTATGCCGAGAGGTCCCGGGTTCGATTCCCGGCCGGGCAGAAATTGAAATGATGAATTTTAATTTCTGTGACGGGTCTGGGTGTGACTATGTATAATATTTATGTATTTAAAAAAAAAGTATATAAGTAGTATATCCGTTAAGCTAGCACCCATAACACAAGCATTAAGTTGCTTACTTTGGGGCTAGCTTGCGCTGTGTGAAATTGTCCAAAGATTATTTATTTATTTATTTAGAGAGAAAAAAGAAAGTGATTTTGCAATTCAAACGAACATTTCCATAGTTTAGGATCTTAATCAGGTTATTACGCAAACATTTTGGTTTAGTTTGGTTGAATCCAAACAAAATTATGCTTATCCAAGCTCTATGAAATTTAGGGCAGGGTAAATTTTATCTTGGTTACGCAAACAGGCCGGCTATTGGAGATATACGCAGACTACGGATGATTCTATTACAATGTTCAATTATAAGCACTTATGAAAGGCAAATAAGCCCCTCGCTCAAGGGAACCTACTGAAATAAGAACTCGGCGGGTCAATATTAAAATTAGAAAAACACAAAGAGGACGAACCACGAAAATATTTTAATAAAAAGGTTTTGTAAGAAGTTTATTAAAATTCATCATAGTCTGCACAAGTAAGTGAATGTTTCTTTTTGCTTGTAAGTTTTAATTTTGTGGTAGATATAGAACATTATTTATGTATAATTATGCGTGCTTCATTCAGCTAGAGCTTCATTGTTGTGTCTATTTTAAACATAACGAGGTTAAAATTAAAGTTTTTTCTTATTGAATGTTTACACACACATCCATCACATACAATTTATAATAAAGCTCCCGAACAAGTTAGTTGGTTTTGAAGTCTAATAGGATCGGATAAATCTACGAGGTGTAGTTATGTTTTAGTTTAAAGTAGGTAATCTTATTAGTATTGTAGATAAATACAGCGCTGATATCCATATTAAAATGCATCGAGAGCGGCCAATTCAGAACCAGACACGAGCAAGCTCGGCTAAGACTCGGTTACAAGTCCCCTGGGCGAAGTTACTCCCAGTGACGAATGACGCAAACCAACGTCTTGAAAACAAACGAAGTGAGAATAAGTATTATCTTAACTCAATGCCGATAAGATTTCTTTCGTTCCCTTTCACTCTTTTATTTAGTCTGTAAATAGCAAAAGGTGCCGGTCTATATCAAGTTAAAATGTTTTGTTTCCGTGTAAATAACTCTCGATAGTCTGCATTTTGAACGCTGAAACGCTTTTGACGCACGATGGAAGGAAAAAAATATTCCGAAATAGCCCAACTAAGAAGTAAAAGAAGTTTACTGAGTCCAAATAAGTAGGTAAGCAATTTGAAAAAATAAACCAGCTACAACCAACACTGTTTGCCAATTTAAGTACCTAAATTGTACAGCAAGTAGAAATTGTCTGTATGCGCAGCACGCCCCAACCTTTAATCACACTCTGCTATCCTTTGGATGAACAAAGGAAATCATGGAAATGACTTTTAATAAAATTATACGTGTGTTACACTTACAACGGAACTGCTCTACAACATGGGAAGCTCAATATGTTTTGCCTTCGTCAAATTACGGTCTAAATCTATTAGTCGCGTCTGTAGCTAGTGGAAAGGAAATATTTCATTATCCATGTGACAACAACACTCCGGCGGGTGATCCGGGCGAGCGCGGTCGCTAACGAAGTTACACCTTGGCGGACTCTTCCGCTCGTCTCGTTTGCGCAGATTTATGTTAACTCGCTTAATTACAGGGGCCGAGCGATACAAAAAAATATCAGCATATTTTCTTCGTGGAATAACAAGTTCCGTTATAAATTAACACAATTACGGTGAATAGACTTTAGATAATATAATAAGTAGGATTTATTATACAGCACAGTTCTTTTCTATTTTAAACTTTACCATATTTCAATGAATGTATACCAAAGTCTTTAACTAAGTTTCAGACTGGAAGTTTAGCAAAGATTCTTTAGCATCTTTGATATTGTGCCGAGAGAAGAGTTTATGAAAATAGGAGCATAGCACCACCCCATAACAATGTTTCAATTTCAACCTACTTACCAGTCACTCACCATAGTCGATATAAGTTGAAATATAGATGTTCATGAATAACAAATGAGATGGTGAAAACTGGCAGGAAAAGAGCGTATTATAAGCAAACACAAAGAGGGACGAGTTCCTTTACATATAAAAAAGCGTTAGGGCAAACGTTTACTTTAATAACGCGATATTGATGTCGGCGGCACTATTGTCTGAAATATAATGTGATAGTTATCTCTTCGGCTATGACGCATAATATTATGATATGTCGCTCTTCAAAGCGATCCTAATCTTAGAGTAATGGTGAACGTAAGGTGTATCAAGAACTAAAAACCTGTTTATTTAATGTAATTAAACGATTGCAGCTTCAATATTTTAAACGGCATAGATAATATTAATTAAGTTAAGTATAAGCATTTCAATCAACTTGTGAATTAATAAATGGTACTCAAATACGTAATCGAGCATTTTGGTAAAGAAATGGCATAAATCACACCTTCACATTAATTTGCTCTATATCCCTGAGGACTTTAAACTTTAATTTCCACTCGTATTCTATTCCAACAGGACTTTATCCCTCGCGCATAATCTCGTGAAACCTCATATAAGAGATTGGATTATTGGAAGACAAAGACGAGATTGCGTGCATGCAGAGGTTTTGACGTTCCAACCGACTCTGGTGGATTAAAATTTCCTGTCGTTTGGACTTACCGTACCTACATTGTGGGTTGAATTGTACGTGAATGCCAGTGCCGTATTATCCATAAGGCACTTTAGGCCAGTGCCTAGGGGCCCACTATGACCAGGGGCCCAGCACTCCCGATTAAAAAAAGAAAAAAATAATAATTTGTTAAAAAATATTTTTATGCAACAAAACTCAAACCACCTCAAAACTTCGCTTTATTTTGGTTTACACATTCAAGCGTCATATTTCGATATTGTGGAACCTAATTCATTTTCGTAACGTTGGCATTACTGCTTTGGTTTACATGACAGGTCGACGGTCGACGCCCTTCAGAGGCTAAAAAGCCTCACTGCGGAGGCTAGGGAGAGGGGTGAGGGTGTGTTGGCTGTATCATTCTATATAGCCAACGCTTTCAATACCATCCCTCATTCCACCATACTCTAGGCACTTCAACATCACAGAGTGCCTCAGTACCTTTGAGCGCTGCTGGCCGATTACTTACGGGACTGCGAAGTCCTGTACGTTAACAGAGACGGCCAGCTCAAAGGGCGCGGCGTAGCCAGCGGGGTTCCGCAGGGTTCGGTGCTCGGTCCACTCTTGTGGAACCTAGGCTTCAACTGGCTCCTCCGGGGCGTCCTTCTCGCGGGAATGAGTGTCATAATATGCTATGCGGATGACACTGGTCACTGCCCGGAGAAGACATTTAGAGCCGCGGCACGGCTGGAGTCGGCGGCCGGCACATTAGTCGCGCTGAAGAAGACTGAAGAAGAGGGAGAATGCTGCCTTTCTGCGCAGACCCCAGCGGGCCATAGCGCAGAGGGTCGCAAGGCCCTATCGCACGGTAGGGCACGCTACGGCGTGAGTCCTCGCTGGTACTCCTCCTTGGGAAGCTGGGGTCTTGTCTGTCATCTATCACTGGATGGCAGACCAGAAGGCGCGTGGAAAGCGCCCGGCCGGCCCGGCCGGCCCGGCCCCGGAGCGGCGCGGCGCCGTCAGGCAGGAAGAGCGCGAGATCAAGATCGACCGCTGGAAGGAAGACATGACTCGCGCGCAGTTTGGCCGCTGCACTCTGGACGCCATTGGTCCTGTTCCGGACCAATGGTTAGAACGACCGCACGGGTTCCTCACGTTCCGTCTGGCGCAGGTACTGACCGGGCATGGCTGCTTTGGTTCGTACCTGCATAGAATCGGGCGAGAGGAATCCCCGCTGTGCTACAAATGCGGCGCGGCGGATGACACGGTGCAGCACACCCTCGCGGTCTGCACAGGCTGGGAGGAGCAGCGCCGTGTCCTCACTGCGGTCGTGAGCCGGGATCTTTCGCTTCCGAGCCTGGTCAACGCCATGCTGGGAAGTGAAGGATGCTGGAAGGCGGTCGCCTCCTTTTGCGAAGAGGTCATCCTTCAGGAGGAGGCAGCGGAGCGCAAGCGGGAGAACGACCCTCTCGCCTCATCGCTCCGCAGGCGGAGAAGGGGGTGGAGAAGGCGGTTGTACGACCGTTCTACTCTGCCCCCAGGTGGCAGCCAGCAGGCCGGGGGTGCGAGGGCACCATTGTCACCTCCGTCTGACGGGAACGGCTTGGCGTTTCGAGCTATTAACCCTGTCCTCCGCGACAAAAAAAAAAGGGGGGCCCCGAAACAAGCTGTGCCTAGGGGCCCCGAGATGGTTAATCCGGCCCTGGTGAATGCGGATTTATTATAACGTTCAAAGAAATAAAGTTCAAAATCGTATGTAGTTAAAAGTATGTTAATTTGCCTAAAAAGTTTAAATATTAAATAATACCTTTATTAGGTAAGTCATTCTAAATCTTACATTTCCACTAGATCCTAATCCTTGGCAGAAACGACGAAAAGCTATTCGTTTCTGGCTGACGTCCGTGACATTTCTGTATTTCTCAATAGGGCCGACCTCGTTTGTAGCATTTGTAGATACAAGGCAAATCTTTTCGTATACGTGGAAGTACGGTCACGGTTTGGGCAAAATGTGAAAACCGGGGCTTATTTGGTCACCATAAAATATTTGGGACGATAGTGGCATCGCGGGTGACTAATGCGAAGACGCGGAATGACAAAAATGTCCCCGCGCCTGTCCGACCTACGTCACGCGCGATCTTGCTCGGATATTCGTCCCGGACAATCCGCTCCTTTTGTACCTATCTGCTTGGAAATTGCTGTAGTTTTGGCTGATCCGACTCAGTCATCGTGTTCAATTAATCTACTAAATGTCTTATTAATAAAATGCCGTCTATGACAATTTTATATTTTATGTGCGCGTATTATATTATTAAGTCGAAACGTAGTTAGATAGGTGCCTAATATTTGATAATTTATTATTTCTTAATCCGAGAAATTCGAATCCAATATTTGGGACATTTCCTGGCAGAGGCCAAACTTAGTATTGTCGAGACACTTGGTTAAGATATCGGATTTGCATCGGAAGTTACCCTGGACTCGGAAATTAGCTAAAACTTCGTTTAGGTCTGCGCTGTCTCGGCCTTGTTTTGATTTTCATTTTCTAAATAATAATTAAGTACCTAAATAATAACTGTCGAAGCTGGCTACAAATTTTTTTTAGAAGTTTACCTTTAATTTAAATAAATATCTTAAGTTGGATCTATGTATGTCTATTGTTACTTAGATATCTAAGGTTGGGGTTTGCTCTGCACTAGACTTATATAGGCTTGAAATTCATTGGAAGATTTTGTTCGGGGTTAAGCTATACATCCTGGTGATACAGCAAGTATAAAGAATGATCTTCATTTCGCTCTAGGTATTGTACTCAGGAGTAGCAATGGTGGGATTAGTCCCGTATTATTAGTATGTACGGAATATTCCAATATCACATAGAATGGAAGCCAGGTACGTCTTTATCCGTAGCTGAATCCCAATAATTGTGACTTCTAATTAAGAGCTGAATCCATTTATTCACCGCTAGCGAAATATAGGCTAATATCGCCGAGGCGTCGTCGAATATTATCAGCTACAATACGATTCTGGTCCTTGTGTTCATCTTGTTAAGAATATCGGTGTGTTCGCCATTATTTCCGAATATAATGGACAAAGGCATACAATGATACGGACCGGTTGTCGTTCTCATTGATATCCATTCGAAGCACGTAGAGGCTATATGAGACATCGCTAGTTTCCCCGCAAATGAAGACGTGCGGTGCGGCACGTCGATGGAACAGCGCCGGTTCTATTTTAGCTATTTGTTGGTTCGAAGACGAACAGTCGTTTAGGTGGCTGCTTCAGCTAACGAGGTCAAAGAGACCGAGACTTTATAGCGTTCGCTAAAGACGCTCATATTATGAGCTCCAATTTTATAAACAGCACAAACTTTTTCATAGTTTGTCTAGGATTAGGTAATACTTTATCTTGTTTAGTTGTTTCATTGTTAGTGATCTAAATAAATAAACAGTTGACTCTGTGCCTGTCTCTGAGGTCTTACAGTCTGTGACAGTTAATTATTTTACACCATAACTATAATGGATTGATTACTCAACCATAATAATGATAACAGGTGTGTGTTTAAGTTGTTGCCAGAAAGTTCTCAGATAAGCGTAGGTGGAACGAGCGCAAATGTTTCGGTATTCATTTGGAGTATTGCTCTGTTTATTATATTCATTTTACTGCCTTGACAACGAAATTGCCCCGCGGTACTTATCACACAAACTTAATATTTATTATGGCGGTAAAGTTTACGATGATAATTGAACAAAATTTTCGTATGTTCCCTTTTCGGGTAGTATTTTGGGGGTTCTTTTATTATCAGATGTTTAAATACCGTCGTTTATGTTTCAGGTTGTTTATGTTTCGTTATTGGCGAATTTGGCGAATACGTTCGGTAGCGTAGTGCCGTAAACGGTTTTGCAGTGGGCTTAACGAATGCAAATAGGCGGCGGTTCCTCGCAGGTAGGGCGGCCACGTGTTAGGCTTTATGCGGATTTGGCATTCATCTCACCAAATCAGGTCGCCAATTTTAAGTTTGCTTTTTATTCATATAATTGTTGATCCATGGACTCCAATTTCCAATGTTTTTAGAAAAGCTCGATTTGTACCTATTGTTGATATTAAGATTATTTTAGGATTCAGATTCAGAGAGGTCTTGGTTCACTAATGTCACTTTGGTTTCAAGAGATATATGTATAAAGGACTTTTTATAAAAAGGCTTCGATACAGGTAAAATTCTTTAATTGTATCTGTCCATCCTTGACGCTTTGTCACCCTACCCGCAGTCGGCACGGCATGATTTGTGAAGTTATTGGTGCGCCGTGGAGCCTCCGCCAGGCGGTTGCGGCCGCTTCGATTAGAATTATGTACGTACAGCGGCGAACGTAAATCCCCCGGGGATATTGTTTATTCACACACAATTTGTTTCTTACTTTGAATCCTCAAGTAAAACCGCTGAATATCGTATAGCTTTAAGATGTTGCCGTTGGTACTTTGTAAATGATACGAACATCAATGTTGCCGCTTTTGGATTTGATTTATTTACGCGAAGCACTAAAAATAGTAGATTAGGTATAATTCTTCAACATCTGAAATGTCATACATTTCGATAAGCTTTTATGAAAATCATGAGTAGGTAAAACACTTAAGAAAGATAGTTTTTGTGGTATAGTATTTTGCTGACGTTGCCTAGGCCAGGTTCAAGTTTAAATAGTATGAATTTCTTACAAGTTACTGTTGCATTAAACCCCCAACTGCAACTGTTTAACTTGGTGCTAAACTGCGCTTTAAGAAGTTTGGCGCTATAAGAGAGTTCCAGCAGACATCGCAGTAACTATTTAAGCTCTTTATCCCAAACGCTGCGACACGCCGGTGTCCCGCTCAATCCAGCCAAATTCCCTTGCTGGCGGTCTGGCGGCTCAGCCAGTCACCAGTAGGCGGCGAAATGAATTGATAGACGTGAAGGTTGCCGACCAAAGCTTGTTCTCCCAGTGCAACTCTATTTGAAAAATTCTAACTTAAAAATACTGTTCTCAAATGGGTTTTCCCACTGCTTTTATTTTTAGCAGTAGCTTTCATAAAGAACACGCGTGAAGTGTATTTTCACATACAGAATAAGTACCAATAGCTTTATAAACAGAGTCAGTTTTAAGCCAATGACAATCTGGCAAGTTTTGGGTCTTGTGGGACCCGTTTTACGTGCTCTAAGCGGCTCCGCATGGGACGTGCACACTCGTCTGCTGGTGGCACAACGCCAGCCTAGATTTCTACTACTAACTAATACAACTTTTGAACCATTTGTGTTGCAACTAAATCACATTAGATTCACGATTGAGGCGAAATCATTATTTATTTATTTATTTATTTATTTAATAGGACAACCAACAAGACATACACTGGAAGACAATCAATATTATTCTATTTCTATTATTCTACATTTTGATCCTTTTAATTTAGGTAAAATATTTCGCGAAATATGAATAAAAAATTATAAATAATAATTTATATTTTATATCAAAGGCAAGGCTTCTTATTACTTATTCGCGACTTTCGCGACTGATGTCTCGTAGAAAAATATTTTCGAGCACTTTTTGAATTTTGAATTCGAAGGCTTGACGTGTACGTGTTCTGTTGTTTTCAGGATTTGGGGCATATTTTTCCACTTCGTGGACCTGAGCTAGAGGAGATCACATCGATATATTACTTGGACACTCGTACGTTAGAGCCCTGTCACGGACCTGTATAGGTAGAAATATGCAACTTAAGTATGCTACCAGTTTTGCAACTGTGATAAAAGTACCTTTGAACCCCAGCTCTATCAGTTGCTGGCACACCGTTAATACTCCACGATGTAAGTTGATTGAGGTATCAGTACGTCACCAGTTGGAGTCACCTAAACACTTAAGTAACATCCGTCATAGTGTTTCCAAAATATCTTCAAATGCCGATTTGATCGGGAAACTTCACCAGTACCAGTGGTATAGTATTCCAATTTATATTGTACGTCCGAAATTGAAGCACTATGTGCCTTTTGTGTAACACCACTGTATCAACACAATTAACAATAAATGCTTATCTTATCTTATCCTTCCCGTTAATTGATTGAAGCGGCGCGGTGGGTGCCTTAGGGCGATGCCGGGGTGCCGTCTACGGAACTGTTAGATCAATCGGATACGAACCGACGTACCGTGAACAGACGCTTCAGTGATTGTGAACTTGACGTGTTTTTTGCAAAAAAGGACGTGATTAAAAAGGTACATTTCTATTTTAAATTTTTAATAGTACACCAGAATAATTTGGAAAATAAAAATATTTTTTTTTTATTTCTTTTAAAATATAAGTTATATTTTATTTAATTTAATCTCGCGCTAGATGCGAGATTCTTACTTACAGTATCTCAAACTAGGGTCACTTAAAGTTTCCTGAAAAGAAAAACCAATTTCTGTACGATGTTATAACTGAAGAATCGCACGATACCTGTTTGAGGAATACCTAAAACACAATAATTATTATTCTAGACGCAAGTTCTGTTGGCAAATTAACTAATTAGTCTCTGAGGGATTGAATACGGTATTCATGTAACCGTTAATATTACGCTTATCATACAAATGAACTGGTCTACCTTGATGATTTTGGAGCAACTGACAACTTTTCCATGATTTTAATATCCCATAAAAAGCTGCTCTACATTAGCATTAGATAATACCATGCAATTACTTACCCGTTTACGAGCTCATACATCTATTACTAACTTTGCGTGAAATTCCAGTAGGATTTAGGATTCGTTGAAAATCGACTATTCGCGCCACTTTGAACACGTCCATACAAATTAGTTGTCACAATCGTCGCTGGCGACCTGTACCTTTAGCATGAACAACTTTCGTCTTCGAATCGTTTGCGTATTCGACAAAATTCGATACTCAATCTTCGAATTAAACGATAACGTGACAATTTTGAGTCTCAAAATAAGTTTCTTCCAACCATTTCTCATACTAAGTTCACTTTACGACACGTTCCCAAGGGCGCTGTTGTAGTTTTCGTACTAAATCTTTTGATGGCGATTCGAATACGCAAACGATTTGAACTCGAAAGTTTTTCGTGCTAGCCGTACTGTGCCGTGTCCCGCGCGAGTTTCGCCCCAATTCGAGTAGACTTAAAAATGTTTAATGTACAGTAACAGCACATAAAAATATCCTTTTTGTTGCAATTTAGATTCTATTACAACTGAATAAAATACAGAGTTTAGCTTGATGCGCCGTTGTCTGTACATTTCGTAGAATGAAAGGTTCGTATCGCATTTCCGATGGAATATTTCAAGTGTCGCCTTGGGCAGTTTGAGAAAGGCGTGACATGATGTATTTCGACATGCTAATGCATTTTCATAGTCACGTGACATGAGGAAAAGATCAAATGTAATGTACATAAATAAATAGGTAAAATTTTATGTGAGAATTATTTCTTTTATGTCTATAGTTTAGTCTTATAGATTCGTAATATTAGGATTTATGTTGCTATTTTCACGTGCATTAGAATTTTCATGTTTGTTAAAACATTGCACCTGTACGCTGTATACTCAGTTCATAGAAGGGGCTGTATTGTATACGATCTAATTTGTCATCATCCATACGCTACATGTTATAAGTACCTACCTAGTTCCTAAATAAATTACAATAATTCATAATCTGTGGGGTTAGTGGAATCTCTTGTTTTAGCTTCATTAAGCTTTCAATTATATCAATATAGATATTTTGTTACAATGCATAACCGTACACATGTTTTGTCACGTTCTGAAATTAACTTTATCGGGCGAAAAATAAATTACAAGCGTTTTAATTAAAACCACACAGACGTATCTAATCTGGGAGCGTGTTCCCAAAGAGGACTACTAGCTGAGCCCGTTTACTACCGTCAACCACAGAAAGAAATACTTTTACCCTTTAACTCAATACGGGAAGGTTTATAGTGGGTCGAGCTTTTGTGATAGACTGTACCTAGTACTAAATTTACCGCTCGACCTTTCCAGTTCGATCGGAAACGCAGTAGATAGCAAATAGAACTAATACCCGAGTGTGACAGTGCAGTTTATTTTTATTAGACCTTGATCGACTAAATACTTTTTAAATAATAAATCGACGGTGAAGTGACAATACCTCCTAACTGCATTTATGGTTTTGGTTTTCAAGAGATAGAAAAAAATACGTTAATAATATTACTTGCGCATATAGCAGCTATTTCCAAAAAGTTTTATTGCTATCTAAAAAGAAATATCAGTTAGAAAGGAGAATAATTTCGAATGGAAGAAGTCCACGCGAAATTAAATTTTAAGCCTATTGTACCTACTAAGCAAATAGATTTCTTATAAAATGTTAGTTAGGAGGTAGGTATTGTCAGTTCACCGTCGAAATGTCGATAAGTTCAGCTCATTTTTTACATTTTATTGAGATATATTTAAAAGATTGTGAGCGATTTGTTTTTTAAGTAACGATATTGAACTTTGAATCAACCTAATAGCTGTGCTAATAGTTCTAACAGAAGACGTAATAATTTCAGAGCTTAGGAGGAGAGCCATAAGCCATAGTTTCAATAGACTATTTGAGAGTTATAAAGTCTCCAACCATAATCAGGTAGCAGACAACATTGTCACAATCCTAGATAGATGATTCTGTCATGAGTAAATCTTACAATATCGTCTAAAATGACACATACGTATACGTATAAAACCACCGTAGCAGCCTGCCAAAGTCACAAATGGAAAACGACATAAAACTAAATTTACTTTTGTGTTCAGTTCTCTCTCTGATAATATAAAATATCAGGTAAGTTCGCCGCCGATATGCGGCGAAGTTCATCCCGAATATGAGCGTAGTCGAATTTCGTAATAGGATGGTCGGCGGCGAGACTCGACTTCGGTGCGTGCGGCGCGTTCCATTCCCAGGCTCAGGCAGGCAAGAACCGCCAACTTCTTTAAATATTTCATTACATCTTTAAATATTTCATCACAATTTTTGAAAATTGTTAGCTATTAGGCTAAATTAGGCTAGTCTCTAAGCACCTTATAAGTTGGGTTGACGCAAGCCATCGTAAGGAATATTCAATAACTTATTTATGTTTAGTTCAGTTGAGAACCTGAAGTTACTTATTATCACATAATTGACAAGATAATTAAAAAAAGCAAGTATCTTGATGGTTGAACGGTTGTTAAAAATAACATGAAGAAGTAGATAGAAAATAATGAAAAATAGAGTAATTTAATTTATTGCATACAAGCTTTCCGCCCGCGGCTTCGCCGCGCGTCCCTGTTTCAATAACAGTGAAAAACTATCCTATGTCCTTTCCCGGGACTCAAACTATCTCTATGCCTTTCATCAAAATCATACAGACAGACAGACAGACAGAGTTACTTTCGCATTTATAATACAGGGTGGCCCAGAAGAAAGTTCACTATTGAAAATTCAAGGAGACGAAAACTGTACCTACATTTTTATAGAACTTTAACTATTGCAATTCAAAGGAAATTTAATGCAATTTATTTTTAAATTTACCTTTATTAAATTACATCTCCCAGGAGATTTCCTTGACGCTTACAACATTCGATCAACATACATCAAAATCTTGAAATGCGTTCGTTAGAATTACCTCGAAACCTATTTTCAATTTTTTGCCGAATACTCAGCTTTAGCTGCTGCATGGTTGTTGGATTATAAAAGTATACTTTATTCTTAATGTAACACCACAAAAAAGAATTTTCTGGAGTGAGATCAGGGCTTCCTGGTGGCCAGGAGATGTCACCTCTGCCTGAAAATATTTTTTTGTGGGAACATGTCACTTACCATCTAAATGCTCTCATTTGAAGTGTGACACTCACACGTAGCCCCATCTTGATGAAACCAAGTGCTCCGGTCATAGCCTTGCAAATCTTGCAGCTTTGAAATCAAAAAGCTTTTCAGCCTACCAGTAAAGCGCTCTCAAAAATTAATCATCCTTTCAATGCAACAAAACCAATTAAGCAGGGGTGAAATCTCACTGCCTCTAAGAAGCGCTAATCTCATTTCAGCAGACTTCTCTTTGTGGGGTTACCTTATGAGCAGAGTATACTCTCATAATCCAAAAACTCTGCAGCATTCATTCATCCTGAATCCATTTCGAGGTAACTCTAACGAAAGTTTTCCAAAATTTTTATGTATGTTGACCGAATGTTGTAAACGTCAAGGGAATCACATGTACGATAAAATTTACAAAAGAAAGTAAATTTTAAAATAAATTGCACAAAATTTCCTTTAAATTGCAATAGTTAAAGTTCTACAAAAATGTACAGTTTTCGTTTCCTTGAATTTTCAAAAGTGAATTTTCTTCTGGGCCACTCTGTATTAGTATAGATTAGTAAGATTAGTATAGATTGTTGAATTTTCACTAATTAAAATTTTATGAAATAATGCCTGTTTTACCGTTCTATCCTCGCTGTGCCGACACATAATCGGGCGGGCATCGCATCATTTGCGCGCACAGACTTCATTTGCCGTAATGACCGCGCTCTCGACGACGCCTCGGATCACTCGCCGAATATTTTATCAAAATATTCCGGTCTCGAAGCGATCGCCGCCGCATCTGCGCTCGTGTTCACGGGTCGCTTCTTATTATATCCCCTGTAGTCCCCGAATCAGCGCGGAACACCAGCTCGTTGTAACAAGTGACGCTCAACAATCGTACAGTATCGGACTTTATTTCGTGAAAATACCGTCGTTGATACAATATACATTAGATACGTTCTCGCCTGACTGTCTATCTTTATTCGGGCAGTTAGTCTCTTTCAAAATATTTGGGAACAGCCCTAAGCGATAATAATTATAATGTGAGGTTCACAACAGATAGCTCTAGCTCTACACTGCATTGCGTGCCAGGCGATGCTAAAATGTGGTTCCATCCATTGTTTTATTCAGACATTGGATTTTAGTGCCTCTGTCAAAAGCTCCGCGTATCATGAACGCATGCCATAAATTATGTAGGCGCGGCTATGCGTTTTCTGGTCAATTTATTTTTTATTGCAACACGAAACCAAGTGTAGCCTGCGTTTATATTTGTGATCAATATTCGACTTACTACTAGTGCAGAAGCAGTTTTGAAAAGTTCATTAAACAGTTACATATTTAAAGTTAAGTAATATTAAGTATATTACGCAACTCTTCGAAATAATTTCTTACTTTACGACTCTGTAACACTCCGTCAAAGCAGCAATTTTAATGAAATTTAAGCTTGTACGGACTTTCTTATTATACGAGTATACTACGGCTATACCGCTACGAAAACAGTTACCTACCTATATCGGAGTTCAGTTTCACAAAAGCAACTGTAAGACAATTTCTCGTCAAGACTTAAATCAATGAGAAATAATTATTATTCTGGAAAAAATGTTACTAAATCGCCACTTGGATGTAAGTACGATGATGACGTATGCATCTGTCAAACGCGTAATAGCTGCCATGCTTTTCCATGGCCCCGAGCCTCAAGATGACCCACTTATGTCGTGGCATCTCAATCATTGATCAAATAGTTCTCGCATCTCTCATCCCCTCGCTACAAATCGAAGAATTCCGGCTGGATTGATTCCGGATTATTCCTTTGCGTCAAAAAACTACATGTTCCGTTTCTTTCTGGTTCACAATAGTGTTTGATGAATTATTTATGTAATTTTGTACTACAGTCTATTGTGGAGCGATTCGTAAATTCGCACTATCCAATTATATTTGTGACTATACCACAGAATACGCAGTAATACCTATCCTACTACCTACCTATCTGCGGTTTTATTTAGTCACGCGTATTAACTATACTCATTATTTGACTGTTAACGCTATGAATATAACTCATTACACTGTAATAATTTGTTAATGCGAAATTGCGGTGAAATATTACGTTAGGTCGTAATAAATTAAAAGTTTTTTTTTCATTTATTTAATGAATTATGTATAGCTGAGTATTTACTAATAGCCACCGTGCCCTTTAAACTTTCATGCATAAACGAGTTATTTGCAAACCTCTCAGAAAGTTTTATAATCTCATTTGTAATTAAGATCCCATTTACGTATTTTACGGTTATTCGAACAATTCGCAGAGTTCAAAGTAGGTAAGACCATTATGAAATTTAATGATGCGGAATAAAAGGATCTATAAGATTTTGAGCCTTTGGAAAAATTATAAGCATTCTCTAGCATTTGAATACGTAATTATTCGGATTTAAGTGATTACCTTAGATTAGATGGAGATAAGCAGGATATTTTTAGCTTTCTGAAGGCAGGATAATCTAGCTATAAAAAGATCATCTAAAAGGTTTTTATTTTATTTTTGATATAACTAAGAAACGGAAATACAGTGTAAGTAGCTACTTATCCTATAACAAATTAAAAAAAATATTTAATAGGAATATCAATTTAGGTTATAAGTAATTCCTTAAAGCCGCGTTTAGAGATACAATAGAGTCGAGGGAACTTATGGAAGTTCCCTTTGATTTGCATATGTCACATCTGTGAAACATCCTTGACTTTTATCTTGATGTTATGTCCATTAGTTTGACCTTTGGCCCGGTCCTTAAGGTATGGTGCGAGTTGAGGCGACTAGCGGCATTTAAATCAACTCTCTAATGGAAATGTTATGAATGTTTTTATTCTTTTGTTTGCTATTTTTATGTCTGGTTACTTACTTTCATTTTTATGCTACATTGTTTCTTGTAAGACTGTTGCATATCTCTGAAGTTTACCCAATTTCACCATAATCTGATTGTTGAAATCTTTCACTGAGGAAATTTTCTGGGTGATGATACTGAAATGGGTTGTTTTCGATTTTCGAAATATTAGGTAATAAAGAAAAAATTAAAAGTAATCGATATCATTTGATAGACGCTGACACAATTTAAGCAGAAGTGATATCTACAGTTGAAGGGAGTGTATGCTATAACAGCGTATCGTTTCGTCGGTCTCGTTGTGTATGATGTATGCCGCAATACACAGTGTATGTAAACGATGCGGTCCAAATGGGCGCGACGACACAGCGTTGCGGCGGCGCATTAGCATCATAACTAAACGTCCCGCCGCGATTGTGCCGTCCAGCTTAGTATTTACATAATTTGCTATACGGACCTAGTGGTGCAGGAGTATCGATGTTTGACAATCCACGGCTATGATTCGATGTTTCATTGTTTGACCGCAATCAGAGACCACTGCCGGTTAAGTCAATTAGCAACTAGATGAGTTAAAGTGAAGAGTGATCGCTATTCAGTAGTTCACTTACATTCATTTTAACAATCTCAAGATCCAGCATCTATTTTAATTTATATATTTCTCCACTAAACTTAGCGAGGTGCAATATTTTAATTTAATTTACGATGTTAATTATCTATACGTCTATGACGTGATTATCAAAACCATAACATTATTATTCAATTACCAAATGAGTTATTATAAGTTACATTATTGCGTGGGCATTTCTAGGGTATTTTATTAACACTAGAACTCGATATTTTAAGTGGTTAGACACTATCGACATATTCCATTTACTCCGCCCGAAAATACACGATACCGAAACCTGAATTATGCGATTTATCGTATCAGGGCAGTTTAGATAACGCTAAAGCTATAAAAGCGAGCAAACAGATTCAGTTTGAAATGCAAAACTGGTCCGAATTGTGTAATTTTACCTTGCTCCTGCGATAGCCGCCAGTGAGTCCACGCACGTTCGCCGCCGAGCCCCGGGCGAGGATGTCAGTAGGCTTATAAGTTTTGGGAAATTGAGAAGTTTCATTGTTTTATATTTAGTGCCAGAGTGTTAGCAAGTTTAATAGATTAAATAATATACACGAATAGTTCTAATCTATATATTTACACGCCATTACACGTACATGTATTGTAGCAGGTAGCTTTACTAAACTGTTTATTGAGCTCTACCTACCCAAATCGATTCTTCCCGACGCTTTATGAAAACGTACGAGCAATTGAAGCAAAGTTACAATTTAATATTAAGGAGCTTATTACTTCCTGTGCGTAATTTGAATACAAAGCACTCTTTATATACCGTATACTAAATGTTCCCCGTATGAAGGATCGGAACATATGGAATAAGCTTACGCTCGCTCGAAAGAATATAAATTACCTGTGGGGAATAGTAATGTTTATTTTAGAAGGTAATAACAAGATACGTCGCTGGCGAGGTTTCAGGGCTGAACTTAGTGCATCGTAAATTATGTCGGCGTGCATTGAATAAAACAATGCGCGGCCCTGGGCCGACCCTGCAACAGGTAGCCGCGCCCGGCTCTGACAATAAACTAATACTGTTTTACATTAACGTACGTAATTACTCCGAATTTGGTGTTCTTAACGCTCTGTTTTAGAGCAACGCTCGTATGGTTATGAACTTGCTCCGAAGCACAGCGACTTAACACTTCGTAGTTATGCTACGAAATGTAATCGTAGCGAATCGTTTTGCAACAATTGTTTCCAACCAATATTGTGACACAAATTACTTATTAATGCAGATGAGCAGGACCCCTGCAGTGTTTTGCTGGAGCTACAAGGCACGTAGGATGTGCGTTACTTTGCACTGCGCCTGACTCGTAACTTTGAAACCAGGAAGTCTTTATGTCATATCTGATATAAACTAACAAAAAAAGTTTAAACATTTTGAGAATATTGTATCTCTACTATCTCTTTGAAAAAAATTTACTTTTGGACTTAATTCCTTTTGTAAGTATAAATATTTCTTTCCTAATTTATTTTTTAGGTATTAGCTCTTCGCAATCGAACGATCTAAATAGCGCGAAATATGGCAATCTTCGATAAACTTTGAAGGTTTCAAAGAAATTATTCGAACAGTAATTATTTTACCAATGAATGTTGTCAATAACGTTAAGAACTCTGTGGTATTAAGGCAGTTCACAAATATTTGTACGAGTAGAATAAATATTTGTAATAACTTAAGGCAGATTGGAGATACAGTAATTTGAAATGTGAAGCAATGGTGCAATGCTGTCTTTGTGAAATTCTCAAAGTCGTAAAAATGAACGCTAGCAAATAGCGATGCTTCCTAACCGTTTAAAGTAGGTATACAAGCCATGTACAGGAAAAGTTGGCAGAAGTTTAGGTGTTTGTTATTCTGGAAGGAGGCATTAGTCGGAAACGACGATTTACGATATGTATCTTTTAAAAGACGCGATGTGCTCGATTTAACTTGATTAAGAGACTCTTGCGTTTTCAATGAGAAAACGTAACGGGGAAGCGACGCAAATGTATTCGACGTAAGGGCCATGTTGAAAGAAAATAGCGTAAGTAATAGCTGAGTGCAAACAATGGCAATTGAAATTGATAATAGTCGCGATAATTTGGTTTCTAAGGTAAAGCGCAGCTTTAGAATAACGAAACATATTATATTGTACTTCCATACATTTTGTTTGTTGACAGTACAAGAAATAGAGTGCCTTGACTATTGCTATGTATGAGTACATACTCCATTCAGATACCTGACGTTAACTGGGTTTATTAAAAGCTTGTCAGAGTATTATCAAAGGCAGCAGCAGCATAGTAAGATATGACAATCAAGAATAATTTTCTTGAAAGTAAGTGAATAATGATGAATTAATCGTGGTTAAATTAATGTTATAAGTAATTATTGATATATCATTAGCATAGATATAGCCTTCTTTAGATTAAGCAAATCGTAGAGAATTTATTTTTTGTAATGCAACCTTACATTTCATTGTTAAAGTTCAACTTCCTCGCGAGTCTTAATGAACGTTAAGGTTTCTCGGTAAATTGCGTGACACAACAGTCTCTCTTAGGTTCAATTTAACTCGTGCTCTATTAGACAATGCTACCGATCGATTTGGTCCGTAGACAAAGCATCTTGATTTAATTAAGAAGCAGTGAGACAATTTATGTTGTAATTGAAGACATCCTCTCATTTTACATTAATTGGACGGCTCTAACAAAGGTTTCAAGATAACGCGGTGTAGACAGATTAAAAATTGGTTTATTAAAAAGTCGTTGGCAATAATAGTACTTTGAACTTCGACGTCTTGACACCAACCGAGGAAATTTTGATTGTTCTTTTAATTAAGGTTGAACAATTGAAAAATAAAAAGTAATTGCCAACTCCTACTAGTACCAGATGAATACCGTTAAAAAAAACTCAACTGAAAGATGTTGCGACTTGTAACATACAGCGGTAAACAAGTGAACTATAATGCTCCTCAAAACCCTCATTAAAACATGTCAAAAAGATCTTTGGAAGACAACTCTAAATTGGTAGTTTATGACTTGTCAGCAGCTGCGAAATAAGTACGCTGCAGATTGTGAAGGCAACAGAGCGTGATCGTCTGAACTTCAAGAAATTATGAGGAACGGTGGTGTTTAATCGAAAAGTACTCTTTTGCCTTTGATCTCAAGCCGCTTCGCGCGCTCTCTCGCGCCGACGCGCGCGCCCGTCCCCGCTCACACTATGGAATAAAGCACGAGACAAACGCCGCTCAAAGGTCTCTCTGCCAATTCGTTTGTTACATGATATTTTAGGCTTCACCGAATTCACCCCTTTTATTATACAACATTAATATACCAGCCGAAACTCTCGTTAGATTCAAAGTGTGACGCCATTTTCTAAGAACAATTAATTGATGTGCGAGCTTCTATATTCCACTAAGTTGGATCGCAGTCAAAGTTTTATTAAATTTATAGTAAAAGCTTTGAAAATTCTTTTTGTATTTGACTTGTGCTAAAATCGAGTATGATACGAGTATTTTAGGGCGATGTTGTGCTTAATAAGTGTTAATTCTAAATATAAAGGGAAAGTAAGACATTATATTCGTAGTAGGTACCTACATATTTTTCTATTGTTTCGCTAAAATCAAGTTAATGATAAATCCTGCCAAGGTGTGTTTTTTTGAGCGAACAGTAAACAGGATTATAACGTTTTTTTTAACTCGAGCTGGATGAGATTTGGAGCTTTATTGTCAAGAATTTTAATATTGAATGCATAGAAAGATGTGCAAGAATGTGTGAAAGTTCTTCTAACATGAGATTTGTCGGCCAACGTACACGCACGGCCTCCCCTGTGTACTGCGAGTCTCGGGGCGGTCGTGCGCGGATTTACTATGTTAGACCGCTTTATCTCTCTGCTCTCGCGTAAAATTTTTCGATTTGTGACTGCCTTAGCTATTGGAAACTAATGCAAACGATATATCAATAAAACATATGACATAGTTATCTATGTATGATTAATAAAAGAGCCGAATGAACTTAATGCACACATATCGTTCGTACAAGAAGATTAATCGCCCGTCAATCAAGCCTTGATGTTAAAATACGACATATTAATACTCTCGTCTCTGAGTGACATGGATAACAGTTAATTGTTTGTGTCGTACACATATCATTGGCAAGCACTGATACATTAAAAAGCGGTAAAAAAAGAGAAAAACATGGCATGGGCGTCTCTACACGCACGACTGATTCGCGTACACTGGCTAAACCGGCCGTGCGCGATTCCTGCTTGGATGGACCTATTAATTCTTACCCAACAGTAGAAGGGAGAGTAAGTAGGTAATGAATTCAGGATGCCTGTAATTGTAAATTATTAGCTAGGGTTGTGCGTGAATCTAATTCCATTAAACAGCAATCAAGATATCGATAAAACGTTTCTGATAGTGGTGGGGGTTAGACACGTTTAAGAAATATACCTATAGGTAAAGTATTTACCATAAAATATGATGGTAACTCTACATTACTTTTCAGAAGTTAGTAATAACTTATTTAACATTATGAACAAGGAACAATTTGTGAACTAACTGGAAATACTATTTCGTGTAAAACAAGTTTCTAAATAATAAGCTAATTACACATAATTGGCAGCCTGTGTCCGGCGCGCTACTTGACTACTTTCATATGCGTTGCTGGCCTGTGTGCTGACTTGGCAATTTCATTTCGTTCCGAAAACGCGGAATTAATGTTGCTTACATTAACCTTTATACTTTGTACTAGAGTTGGCGACTCTCAAAGTTGTAGCGACCACGTTAGTGAAAACTGAAAGGGGTGGACTAGACAAGTTAGAACTGCCGTAATTTTTAAAACCATCATCCAATGCGATTGAAGTTTAAATCTTAATAGGTATTTCGTAATCATTTAAAATGAATGGAGTTTTCAAGACAATATATTTGCCAATTTTATTGACATCAGTCCCCACTTCCATCTACATCAGGATTAGTAAAAAACAATACAGTATTTACCCCAAGCTTTTGTCAGAGGAATAACACACAATTATCAGAGTTAATATTTGAACCTTTTGTTGTGTATGAAATGAATGAGTAAGTATGAGTAGCTACGTTCTTAAAATTCATTGTGAATGTGTTCTCTGCGAAGTTCAAACAATCGTTCCTGTGGTGCGCTGCGCTGTTCCTGTTAACGGCATTGATAATATCTATTTATAAAGCATGAAAGGGCGCGTAATTTAATGTGCAAAAAATATTTAAAAGCGGTTACGGGCTGTGGTGTCAGATACATGCAGGAAATAAATCACTCACTCCAATAAATAAAGTTTATCTGGATGGTACCTCTGGGAGTGCGGATTTATGAGCTTTTGTGTAGCAACGCAATACAATTCTTACTAACATCAACTGAACCCTTCACTATTCCTACGAGTGAGCGGGACGGGCTTATCCATCTAGCCAAGGATGTTCCGGTCTTTGTGTAGTAGAAAAAGTGTATTTCAGCGTTTATGGCTGCCGATGAAAGCAGGCCCAGCGATGTTTTGGAAATTTTAGAGAAACAAACGAATTGCTAAATATAAAGTAGTGCACGTGAAACTTCATCAATATATGGTTTACTAATCTAATATTGTTTATTGAAGCAATGGCGTAGGTGTAAGCTAATTTAATTATTAATGTATTGTAGCTCCCAAATAGTTTTGACTACAGTTTGATTCGATAACGCGGTAGTCGGCTGTGGGTACCTACAATCTATTTCAGGCGAATATACCTGCCCGTGTGATAATTTAAATGGAATGTAATCAAGTTTACCAGCTAAATTGGCATGTAACGGTACAATAAATAGACAAACATCGAGGAATTTCATGGTTTGTTACTCCGATATAATTTGGCGTTCACATATCCTAGAGCCTAACAACAGTCACTGTTTCTCTCTTAGCATAATGTGTATTTACTTTTCCATTGAAATTTTCTCGTGACTAGGTATTTAGGTTCCATTGTATTTCTACTTTGATGTTGTTTATTTTAAATTAGATCTATTGTTGGGAAATATATTTTTTACATTGGGTGGGTTTTTTTTGTAACAACAACATTACTCGAGTGATGTATATGTGATCTAAGATAATATTCTATCGATGTAACTTAATTAATAACCTAATGCCAATAACCAAATTAACATTACATGAATATTTAAAATTTTGCATACCATTCACTTAAATTATTTTTGACAAAATGACAGGTCTATATTTTATCAAATAACATTCGCAAGCTAGACTTCTTTACCGGTAAACTTAATCTAGGTCTAGATGTTCCATTTACTTCCAAATTCTAATCTACTTCCAAAAACTGTGCTATACTTCGTTATCTCTGTAATCCTGGCGCAACCCAGAGCTCGGTCATCCGATGCTATCGCCATCGCTATCTTTGTCGACAAATCGGTGAGGTTTGTAGCTGCAAAGTAAAAACCACAGTAAAACCAATTTCTGACAGAGACGAGGTTCATCCCATACAACTCTTTGTGTAGGATAAAAAGCCTCAAAATCACACTTTTTATTACTTTGCCCATAAAAGGGATTGTAATCGGAATGAGTTTACATTTCCTTTTATTGGCCGATCAGATTTCGTGACTCCTCATTTAGCTTCGTAGTTGACTAGTAGATTTATGGGTCATTGCGATATGACCAATTACTGCAACGGTTATTTATATCTTTGCGTTTTATTTTATTATAAGTCAGAGTTATCTAGTTTATTGCCAACTTCATTATTTTTATTAATTTTATACTGAAGGTATAGTAAATTTCAATTTTTTTTATGCATTAATGCAAAATCATATTAGAAAACCTTAGGCTTTAGACTTGAGAGGTTTTACAGGGAATACGTATATTACCAGACGATAGTCTATTGAGAGTTTCCACTAAAATATATCTAGCTAAATAAGTATAGAAGAGTTTGGTCTTGTTAAATGTCTCGTCAGTTTATCACTTCGCAGGTTTTTATCCCAAACCAGGCCAGTGGTTAAATAGCCCACATCTATTTGGACATTATACTGTGAAGATACTGATGAAAACCTTTTTATTTATTTTCATAAACTTGGCGCGCACGTTCTAGGTTATTTTTGGTTCAAAGACCATAAAAGAATGAGACGGAAAAAATCCTAGCTTGCTTCCGAAAAGGACGGTATGCCTTGCTGATCTCGTAGGGGGTTAGATGCCTCAGAGCCTCGTCCGGCCGTTATCCGTGTAAGGCCGCGCTATCAACACGCATCTGCGTCGGCCAATCGCCGAGATTTATAGCGGCGAAGAGAGACCATAAAACTTCCTTTATTATTCCATCAGAGCGCCGATTCAGACGCTCGCCTTGCAGATCCCGATTTAATATTTTTATATTGTGCTCATAGCATTCACTCGGCAGATACCAAGCACATAAAATATAAACGCCGAGTAATCATAATCCGAAATTGGAATTAGGTAGCAAATATCGTTTATTGTTGTTACTGCAAAAACGAAAAATACAATTTATTTTTCATCGGAGCAAATCTCAAAGCGAAATATCTTATTTTACTTGATGAATAATATATTGAAGTTTATATCTTACTAGCTTTCCGCCCGCGGCTTCGCCCGCGTGGAATTTTGTCTGTCACAGAAAAACTTTATCGCGCGCGTCCCTGTTTCAAAAACCGGGATAAAAACTATCCTATGTTCTTTCCCGGGACTCAAACTATCTCTATGCCAAATTTCATCAAAATCGGTTGCGAGGTTTAAGCGGGAAAGCGTAACAGACAGACAGACAGACAGACAGACAGACAGACAGACAGACAGAGTTACTTTCGCATTTATAATATTATTAGTTGGGATTGATCCTTTGGAAGGTCGTAGGTAGTTTGTAACTTGTGATCAATATGTAAATAAGGAGATAGAAATTGCTTGTGTGATCTCGAATTACAAGGAAACATTAATAGTTTATGATCAACTTAATTACTTCGGTACAACTTTCTGTTAAGTGAGTGCTGTGTTTGTTTATGGTTAATAATTGTCAGGACTAAGTTGAAAATAAAGATCTAGTTAATCAATAAGATATTTAAGTGATTAGAGGAGTAAATGGTATTAAAATATACATCCCTAAATCTTTACCTCAGCTTAGTTTATTTGAAAAAGGAATCTGAATTTTTCTAACGACTCGCTACAAAAGCACGGACAAAAGCCTCCGAAGTGAAAACACTGTTGAAGTTGTGAGATTATAGTGTAGGCCTCTACCTTACCGATTTATCTAAAAGCCAATAACATTATGCAGGAATTTAGTGACATTTATATGCGAGCTGACTTAACGAGACCGAGGGCTAGCGAAGTAGTATCCTATGTTAGCATTCTATGGATAAAATACTATCATTATGATATGGTAGGCAAATGAAAAGAGCACGCATTTGTTATCATTTACTCTAAATTAATTTTGGGTTTCTCCTAGTTTAAAAGCAAATATAAAAACGTTATTTAAATTACAAGTTAAGTACCTAACTAGGTAATAACCGCAAAAATGATCAGTATTTTTTAGAAATAAAGTGTCAAGTTTTACGTGGACTAGTAAATAAACGAGTTTGTTTTGTCGCAAAACGCCGTAGCACCGTAGCCGCGTAGCGTTGATCGTAGCGTATCGGCTCGTAGTCCGTAGCTGTTGACGTAGTAAACAATGCAACGAGTCACCGCTGCACGATCGCGCTTTTTTGTTTGCTGACCGAGCATAGGGTCACGATTTAAATCACAATTAGTTTACCTGTAACAAATAAAATCTAGTCGTTGGTATTTCGTCATCGAATAAAGTGCTCTTGTCATTAATAGTCGTTCAGTAGCAATTATTTTATTACGCAATAAAAGCGCGCAGTGATGAGTGCGAATCTTAGTTCATTAATATTCATGGTTAAATTATTCCTTTCATTGTCTTTCAGCCAAATGAATAGAGATCTGGGAAGAGGAATAAACGTGGCTATATTAAAATACTGGGTAAATTGCTTGATACTCGTATATGAGATGCAGATCAGCAATATGCTAAGTTTGTTAAAGTACAATAACAAAGTGTTTTTTCGGCAAGTGTATTCAAGGAGTTATTTTTCTTGGTATTTTGCCATTTTCATATTCTTGATTACTTTATCGTTCTTTGCAGAAGTGTTGAATAATAATATGATTTGACTAAATGTACCCGTAATCTCCTCTATACCTAACGTACTTTTTTTGACTGGTTGGTGATAAATTACCTGAGTTAATAGTCAATTAACATTTTACTATTCAAGTTTGTTTTAAACGAACCTGCGGCTTCAAGCAATATCAAAATTAAATCTGTCACGATGACGAAGCCGGGAAGTAATAGAGATGCCAACTCACTGTTTGTGAGTCGCCTCACGCAAGATGACAGATGCTAAATTAATTTCAGTCGTGGTTTCAAAATGTTTCCCGTTTTTATTATTGCATGTAAGCAATTGTGTTTGTTATAATTAAAATAATTTATTTAGGTTAGGGTACAGGAACCCTATTGGTGTATGGTTTCATTTTAATTAAGTTTCATTGAAATAAACTGAGCGTGTTAATGATAAGTAGTGTTACAAACTTTACAACATACTCGTTTAATGCGCTGAAAGTGTTTTGTTACTTTTTCATACGAACATTGTTGAAGGAAAATTCCAGAAAAAATGGAAAATTCTAAGCCTGAAAATTAGGTTAGCGAAGCAAAATTAACGTAATGGATGAAAGACGAAAACCTCAGAGTTTCTTTTACATTTTTACGCTACGCATCTCTCGACTTATTAAAAATAATATACAATGTTTATTGAGCGGTGAATACTAAACATTTTGTGTAAGATTACAGACTTTCTACACATTTACACGTTTCACTCGTAATTCTATGGAATTTTTCTTATTCCTAAACTAAAACCTCATCAATATTTTTTTAAATTGCAGGCATCCTGCCTGCTATTTAAGTAATTATTTTGGATTCTACTTATACGAGAAACTACTGTACTTGTTTTTTTTTATAATGCACCGAATTTCAACGTAGTAACGTTACTATAATTTTCCGGTCTATTACACAGTATTTTTATGTGCCGATTTATTTAGAAAAGTCGAACTCTTGGGAAACACAATATTGACTCCAAAAGCAATCGTACCCAAGGCCCTCGTTGGTTCTTGACGGTTTTATTAAGATTGCCACAATGCTAGAGTTGACTAGCAGGGCTTAGTTTAATCCTGATGATCACCTTTCTCTCGTTTTTCTATACGATTGCAATACCTTAAAAAAATACAGTGATTGCATTGCATTGTATTACTTCAATTAAAATTATTGTGTCCAAGTTAGATAATATTGTAGTTTTTGTCTCCACTGGTCTTAAAACTAAACATTTACATATTTCGTTTTTTAGAGTGATTATATCCTAATAACATAAGATATAATCTTATGTACCTAAGTATAGACTATGTATAAAAACTGAATGCATAGCTTCGTGTGTCATGTCCCTGTTTGAAAATATTTATGCGAGATGCGCCGCGCGGGCGGATGGCATTCCGAGCGTGGCTGCCGCCGGCCATACTAAAATGTAGTTTACATTTTTGCACTCGTTGCTTATAAACACATCTACCATAACTATTTCCCGCGTCATATCACGTATTTGTAAACAGTTTTTCATACCAGTTTACATTTATGAGCCAGATACAGATTCTCTCGGTTTTCTCTTGAGTTGAAAATGAAGACAAAAGTTGTTGTTTAGGTTTGGTATGTAAACGAGCTTGAGTTTTTACTGGTTTCTGATTATCTCTAAAATTATTTAATTATTTTACCTACAGTGGTATCAAGCTATGTAGGTATCCTTATTTGTGTATGAAAAGACCTGAGCTTAGAATTAATCGTACAGTACTAAATGCTTGAACATCTGTATGCAGCTGGTTTGAAAAAGCCGTATGTATAAAACGGTATTTAAGCCAATATTTGTCTGGCTATACCCATGTTGTTGGTTGGATTCAGCTTATTTCAAATTGAAGCAGGGATGTAGATTTTTATTAAAAACGGTGTTAGCACAGGTGATAGCAATCTGAAGCATTGTGGCCGAGGATGAATCGTATGTCTGGGCGAGAAGGCGGCCAGTGTAGGGCTGCCACACACATGTTCCATACTTTAAACGGAGAAATAACATAATTAGGCAACAAATACGCTGAAATAACTGACCGGCAAACCCTTTAAATCAGACAGACTATACTATTTCGTAAACTAATACTATATACTTTTTGATTACATTACGTTAGTATATTTTAGTATTCGTCATGTTAGTATAGTTTATCCAATTGATTCAGCTAAAAATTTTGTGAAATAATTGTGTAGAAAAGTTTCATTGGCACGGGCGCTCGCGGAGTTTGCCGCACAAATAGCGCTACACTTCAGCGCGCGGCAAAAAGAGCTTATAGTTCGAGAAGCACTCATCTCAACTCACCTACGATACGGGGCCGGCTATTGTATCATTTTTCAATACTCGTGGCATTTAAGAGACATTGATATTTTGTAATATTTAAAAAAAATAACAGTTTTTTTTGTTAGGTCAATTTTAAATGTTAGGTATTTGCGTCTCAAAATCTCATTCTTTTAACCTTTATCGTCTGCACGTGTCACTGATCCGGGCACAACACAATTACTTTCGGGTTGTGTCTGATATCTCGTAGACGTCGTCTTTCGATCGGTTGTGATAAATTATTACCTAGTTATGTAGGTTTTTTAAATTTAATTTTTTATAGGTGGTTAGAAACGTCTTCCAGTAGCCCTGGCAAGGCGCGGGCGCTCGCGGAGTGTTTGCCGCGCAAACAGCGCCGCACTCGAGCGCGCGGCAAATATCGCTGAGGAGCACTCACCAGAGGATACGCGGGATACGGGAGCCAGCCCTTGTTTCACTTGTGCTTACATTTCTGCAACAAATACTCGTGTCATTTAAGCTACCTGTAGAAATACTGAAATCATATTTTTTAAGGTTAGGCGCTTTTAAGATTAATTAAAAATTATCTGTTAATAATACTTAACATATCTTTTTGTTTTAGGCCTATTTTTTGATTTCTTTGTTGTCTACATCAATGTCACAAACAAACCTTCACATTTAGATTTACAAACAAACATACGTCAACAATAAAACAAACATACGTCAAAAATAAAATATACTAATATGTGACTAAATCGAGTGTGACGTATTTAAGGGTAAGGTAATTGACTCTTATCGAGTTATACAACACGTAATACTACTTAATAAGTAAGTATTATTTTCGTATAATGAAAATATTGATGTGGTTTAGTGGTAAATTGTTGCGAATAAGTGGGTTAATGGATCAGTATCAGTTGCTGTTAATTTAATTTAGTGACGTCTTTTGACCCTTGAACATGTCAGGAATGAATGGTCAACTATTCCAGTATGGCGTGGCGAGGGTCACTTATCTTTAGTAATCTCTTTCAAAGCGCTGCCGACACGCCGAGAGCAGCGCCAATATGAATAAAGATCTACGAAATTGAATTGCTATAAGGGATTGTATTAAGGCCGCAAGGGCGATTGCTAATATTGAATGCTGTTTATTGATTTGGGGAAGCCTAATGCGGCTTTTGTCATCCATTAAGCCGTGAACCTATTGAATCTACTTTGTAGCGCGAGATCTTTGTTGAAAGTTGATTCAGACGCTCCTGACAACGATCGGTCACGAACTCAATATCAAAACGATATTAGACGCATTTGAAACATGACTCTACGTACCTTGTAGCTATGTAGTACAAAGGCTTCGTGAAAAACATTTCCCTTTTAGCTAGCAAAATACTTAAACCCATCAGAAGGATTAGTTTCAGTTGATACGGAATGCGCATAAATCAAATAGATTTTCAGATTTAATATTTGCATATCTGATATTTTCAATTCATGTAGTGGTTGTATTTTAATAGCATTAGCTTTATCCTTTTAGAAAATGAAATTATATTTTTCAATCCACTCGCTTGAAAAGTACGTTCAACGCAATCATGACAATTGGAAAAAAACACACTCAACACAAACAAGCTGTATTGGACAAAATTGCAAATACATTCGTGAAACACTAAATAATTTTAAGACCGAAAGAATGGAACAAGAAAACAGTAAAAGGAAAAGCAATAAAAGTTGTTTTATTGGTCGTCGGGTGAAACACCTGCCACATAACGAGTTTTTAGTTATTTCACCGACTCATTGGCAAAATCGGAAAAACATTAATTTACATGATGGTTTTGCAAATGGAGCATTACGGGCTCTTAGCATAAGTTAATCTAAAAACATTTTATAATTTTGTGGTTTATTTTTTGCAAGGGGTGTGCACACGATTGTGGAAAAATAAAAGAAAAATCTGATAACGGAGAGTTTTTAGAGATTAACAGAGAGTTGTCAACGTCAATTCCAACCGGAATAAATTCCTTCACATCACGCTTGTGTCACAAGCGAGCTATTCATAGGTGAAATAAAAATATTTTCCCGTTAAGCTCTGTGGTAGGCAGCCAGATAAGAATTTCACTTTCATGCGAGCGCGCAATATGCGGTTATCACGGAATATGGGCTTACGGCTTCAAATTCATTGAATGATATTTAGTGCGCGGCATTATCTAGCGATCAATGCGTAATGGCATTATGGAACATCGAACGCTGGCCTCGATCGACCTAACAGTGATATACCTAGTTGCTGTTTTCACGAGAAATGTTCTGAAAAGATGATTTTTTCCACTTTTATAAGGCAAGCATTAAGAAACCTTCCACAAGCATAAATCTACACTTAAGATCGGATGCAAGTGTGATTGATTGAATTTCAATATTTGTACCAATTAAATATAGATATAAATATTATTTTTTTCAATGAACTTGAAGTGTCGACCTGCAAGACTTGTACCTTACTGAGTTGCACCAACTTATTTTAAGCGAAACTACGATAATGACCGGTGTTTTTCGTATGGAGTTTGACAGATTTTTAGCTAAAGTCAGAAGGTGCAACTCAACCTTGATCTCTGAAATGAAACCTTCAAAAGCAGTGTCTCTGTTTTCGTGAAGACTTTCATGTAACATTTTCTAAAAAAAGCTCCTACATTCCCCTAATTTGTTCCGCCTCGTTATAAATCTCTAACGAAACATGTATGTGGATTAACAAAGCCTTGACGGCGCTATTCGTTCACTCTGGTAAAAATAGCTGCAGCCGGGCCAACACTTCACAGATCGCGTCTAAATTAAACGACAAGTGGCGCCCCCTGTTTTGAAGGCAGGTAACAGGTGTTCTGCTTAGTCATATGAAAAATGCCTCCCTTGGCACTTCTCATGTTCACCTTTATTATTTTTGCATTTCAACTGAATTCAAATTGGCATATTGTGTTTAAATTGTTAGACCAAAAAAAAAGATGTGATCATTTTTGTGCTACTGTGTTGCATAACTCATTTTTAACAATAAAGTAAAAATATGTTTGCTTTATACTTGTACGTGCGATTTTTGTGCAATTAAGTGAAGGTCGATAAAGAAGAATTAGGCTGAGTCGCACCACCTACCTAATTTTGACCATGATTTTAACGTTAACCGGTGTTTTTTGTGTGGAGTTTGACAGATTTTTGACGTTTGTCAAAGTTAAAGTAAGATGGTGCAACTCAGCCTTAGTCTGCGTTGCTAAATTTTATTAACAAGAAACGGAAACAGTTAATAAGTGTACGAGTTTATGTAATGTCAGATTTCCTAATTGAATTTGAAATGTAAAAAGTAATGTCAAGATAATCAACCAGTGAAGTAGCTGTCAAAGTGGATGGATAAGCAATAAAGGGCAGATGTGTTGAGACTGGCCACTCGATCCGGCTAACAAGCTCGCCGGCTTAATGAACGACCCTGCTGACGGGAACATCTGCTGGGCTCAGATGTGTACTGTTAGTTAACAGCATAGGTAAATTATGTCTTACTAGTCCCCAAACTTGGAAGAAACTATTGCTTTAATTCACGAATGCGTTTCGTTTCGGTCAATGAGTTAGTTATGTCCTTAAATACAATTTCAAGTAAGTGCATCAAAGAACATTATTGTAAAGTAAAAATCAGGTCCATACCTACAAATTCAGAAGCAAAGGTGCTTAAGTGTTAATAAATTGAAACCCATTATTTAATTTTAATGAGGACTAACTACAACGAATTTTATACAATGTTTTAATGGTATCATATCGGCTTTCATCGCTTAACAACAGTCATAATACTAATGGGATAGCCAAAACCGTAATATTAATAAATTAATATCTAAATCTCATTTTAATTAAAAGTAATTAAAAAGATTTTAAACGACTAAGACCTTTTGTTTAGGTGAATTTTAAGACAATTTATTTGACAAATTTCGGGAAAGATGAAATTAAAATTCTAATTAAAGGTGAGCTCGCATTTCGGAATGAAGAATTTCTACGTATTGTGAAGCCCAATGAGTTCCATTGTGCTGGAATCCGATAATCAGCAAAATTTTAGAAGACGCCATCCATTTAAGACGATCCGAGTATATTTTATTTTATTAATTGCATTACTGGTAGATATTTTTATGTTTTTCGCAAAATCTTTTTAGGTTTCAAATCATAATGGTATTCAATTGCCACTTTGACTATACGAGTTCTCTTATTTCACAAATATGTACTAGAATACAAATTAAAACCACCTTTGGTGAGCTGAAGGGAGTTAAAATGATTTATAACTGGCACATCCAGTTACAAAAGAAATAGTCGCGCGTTTCTCCAGCGTGTGATAGGTTTTTCACATTTATCTATTTCACATACATGTGTTCATGAATGCAGGACATTGCAGACTTAAAAAAATACCAACACCATCCATCAATTTAATGGATAGTGTCGGTCCGCGGACCCAAGCCGTCCCGCTCCCTGACGAGTATCCGAGCCATGCCTTTCCTGAAAGAATCACTGGCATGTGAAGCTATCTGAATTATTTCTTGTTCTGCTTCTGACAGCTTGGTTTACGTACGAGGCGTCTCTGAACGCTAGTCCTTGAAATGTTGATCGATGCTGATACATTCGGCTTAGTCTACATGCACGCATTTGTACAGTCAAAAACGGCAGTCCTCCGGGCCTGTTATTGTGCGCGAATTCTTTGCGGTTCCTCTCTGTACAGCCGGCGGAGGAACAGTTTCGCCCTGATTGAGCGCGCAATAAATTTGGATTGCCTTTCTGAGTGTAGAAATACTCAAACAATTGCTCCCTTCCCTCCTCTGTCTTATTGTATATGGGTTATTTTTATAGCGTTATTTATTTGCGAATGTTTACGGACTTGTTTACCAAGGTAAGGGTTGGGTCTTTTAAGTTGGGCAGAGCGTGGCTAATGCAATTCTCGCTTTGGTGATTCAATTTCTATAAGAGATAGTTGAATGTGATTCCTTCTTTTGTTTTAATAAAAGACAAAAGAATAGGCACTGGAGATATACGCAAAATATTTGCCTGACAGATCAAATATTAATAGGTACTTAGTATCATAATTGAAAATATGTTCAGTATAACCATTGCAATCAATGAGTCGAGTCATCCTCCACGTTTTAGATAATATTAGGACTTATGTTTGGGCTAATCCTATTGTCATCAGAATTAATTATTGTAATTACATATAATACTGTCTAATATCCGTAGCTCTTCACGTAAATGGGTAATTTAAAAACAGCTACATACTTACTGTGACCCAAAATTACCTGTAGGATTATTTTTCATATAACAATAAAATTTTGCTAAGCCTAATAATCTAACTAAAGCCTTGTTTCAGTCTTTGTTAACAAGCTTCTCGCCAATTTGAGGTAATTAGGTGACTTATCAAAATTAACACCTATATATGTTTTTTTTGTGATACTTATCAATATTGTTTTTGTATTGTTGATGAGCGTTGTCGTAAAAAGTTGTGTTGATGGACGCTATAATTTTTTAAGCGAATGGAAAATAATCCCAATCTCTTCGTTCGAAAACCTAAGGCATTTTTAAAAGTCATTAAAGTCATTCTACAAATAGGTTTAAAATAACTGTAAGTCCCAGTATTACTTTAACCCTACCACTGTCTAGAGACAATAAATGAGCCAGTGCTGAGAAGAAGCAGCGAGAAACTCACACCCGTATTCACAAACGATGCTTGCTTAAGTCAAGCAGCAAATCGAACGTACAGCGTTGAATAGAGCTCTGTTATTGGTTCACGTGTCACCCTGTGCGTCCACGCGCACTGTAAAACCTCATAGTAATGTTTGTGAATACGGGCGTCAGTCACTTTATAGAGTGAATCAGAATAAAAGTTCCCAATGCAACTTGTAAGTCCACATTTCACAGGCCGTCTAACCAAAATTCCTAAATGCCGGTGCATGCTGCAAACAGGAGCGTCAAGTTCGCCTAAATGGATCATGAACTCACTTGTTGCTCCTGTCTTTTGCTACAGCATAAATCAACTAGGTACGTCCCTAGTGAAGGAAGAAGGGAAGATCATTTGCAAAGGGCATTGTTAAGATTTTTTAACATAATAATTAATTGTTTCATGTAATATAACCTAACACTCCTAAGCGTTATTTATTATTACGATTTATATGTGGTAGATTGCGTGGAATAACTGTAATATGCTAAAATATCTACTATAGATAAAGCATTTATTACGAGTAACATCTAGTTAATATTTACAAATTAGTGTTTAAAGCATTTAGAATTCTAATCTGGAATAAATTATTTCACTAAAGATAAAAACTTTTAAACATTGAATTTTCTTCAGATTACTTAATCAATAATCTTCATATTTTTAGTTTAAAAGTATATTAATATTCCATCAGACTAACTGGATCCAAGATCGGCAAGTTTGATAAAGTGTCCTTGAGCGAGTCAAGATATTCGAGTTTCGAATCATAACTCTATAGATTTATATCTTTTACCTTTTAATATTATAATCAACCAGCTCGATTTTTACAAATAAAAGGAACCTTCACTGGATTAGACAAAATTATTGTAGATAACATTGGCAATAGGTAGGTATTTGCCTTTAAAAATATTAAAAGAGTTTGTGAAGATCATCGTTGGATATTATCTGACTGATCATTTTCAGAGATAGATAATTCTCTTACGCGTTAAAGATGCTCATATCGGTTTGATATTGTTGTCGCTACAGCGCTACGAAGCTACGAAGACATTCGTAGCTCGTAGCATTGCGCAGCCCTAATTTTTGCCGTTCCGTCTAACTAAACTTTGTGGGCTTGCTTGTACGAGCTAACTACGAACATGTTTCTTTAGAAAGTATAATTTAACATCATAACATTCTCGGGCTAAAAAAGGGCAACTTCTGAATATTCGGCCACTTAGAAAAGTTTATGACGAGCTTGTGTACGTACACTTTGTCAAAGTTTGGATTTGCTCGACTGAGAGGTGACTGAGGAGAACTTAAAAAATCAAGGCGCTCGCGGTGGTGCATGTGTGGGTCCACCCACACACTGCAGTGTATTCGGCGGCTGTGTGCGAAGTGGGTGTGGGCCCCGGCGGGCGCGACGGTGGTTGGGGCGGGGTGTATCGATCTCGGCGGGGCGCGTGCGCCGCGGCGGCGGGCGCGGGCGGCGGCGCCGAGCCTCGCGCCGGACTCCGAGCCACTGCCACCCGCGCAGTCCGCAGCCGGCCGCCAGCCGACCGACTGCCGACCACGCCGCGTCTCAGCGTCGCAACGTTTGACATTCAGCGCGCGACAACATTCGAACAACCTCAAACCGCCTTCCCAGTAGGAATTGCTCTCTAGTGTTATCGCTCCGAAACTGTTACAAACTTATCGAGGACTGTTCGAAGAGTTATTTGACGTCGATTTGGCAAAGTTCACAGAGTGTGATAAACTTTATTTATGATAACCTTGATGATATTTTGAAAACTCATAAACGAACTTTAAAACAAGTTTTATCGCTATGAGCTCGTCCGAGAATTTGATGTAATCGGATTGAGTGAGTGTATCGTCAGAATAAAAAAGTTGTAGTGCATAATTTTTGAAAGTGATCGTGTTTGTGACTGAAAAAGACACCCGGAGTCTCGCTCACGAGTTCACGGGTCGTTAAGTCGGAGGAGGAGAGAATCCGAGAAAGAGGTCTTCGTTGCGTCCGCTCATCGGAGTGATAAAATTTATGACAAACGGTAAGGAGCTTGTAGTGATAAGGGTAGCGTGGTATCAGCGGGGATATCGCGGCTGGAGGCAGGCGCCGTAATTACTGGCGCTCTCGGGAGCGTCCTAGCGCCGTTATCAGCTGTCACTATTAGCGGCCGAGCAACCTCCGCTGATAACTGACCCTCTGGAAATCCTTCTAGTGCAATATTACTTTTACGATAAGAGGATTATGATGATTGCTGCCGACGATTGCTACGAGTAATGAGTTCATTGACAAAAGTAGATTAACACGTATTTAAATAGATAGAATAGACGATTTAGAAAGTTATCAACCCTTAATTATTTAATTATACAAATTGTAGATTTTAGATTAGCATTTTTTTTCAGATTGGTAGAGTCTTTAGATCTTTCAGTTAGAAAGAAAAGTATTTTTAAGCAGTGTAGATCGTGTGAAGCCTGCGTCTGTTCCCGTGTCGCATCAATTTCAATGACTCAACTTGGAACGCTACAACTTAGGAAGTATTATTTTAATCTTATTTTGTTTTTGTGTAAAGAGTTGGTCGTAATATTTCTCTACGGTGATTGTGGTACAGATTCTGAATAGAGAGAATCCCCGAAGAATAAATTAAAAGTATGTAGGCTTACTCGTACGTAATTGTAAATAAAAATTTATAGATTTTTATAATAATTGTTTAAATCAATCAAGTTTACTTTATTAAAATAACCGCAAATGACACAACACTACAAATGATCGGAATAGGCTGCCAAACGATGCACCTGATAACGTGACGTCTTTGCTTAAATGTACTAATCATAAAAATGGCGGGAAAATTATTTCTGATACATTTAAGTTTTTGTTCTGTCTCAGGTATTTTATGGCCATCAAAATTTAAAAACATATAAATTATAATACATCGCAAATTGAACAATTTCGATGTGCAATATACATACAGTTTTCTCTTGCATTGTCAGAATAAAGAAAATCGTGAAACAGAACGTTTTTAGCCACGGGATTAAATGAGTTGTCCCTGTGATTAGTTGTGTCGGTCAGGCTGCGTCTGCACAGCGGTCAGTGGTCACTCGTAATCTCGGTGGCTCTGGCACTGCCGCCCACTGTCCACTAAACAGGGCGCTAATACTGCTAATCTAACTGACAGTTGGTATTTATTGTCAGCAAATACTGTTAACGGCATTAAAATTTATAGATATGAATGATAAGTTAGGGAGTTAATTCATAACATGATATAAACAAAAAAGATAATATTATGCAAATAGAAGCATCTCTAACTCCATCACATGCGTATTTACGGTAGGGTTATCTCTATATATCTTTTTTTTGTACAAAATTATTAATGGGCAAATCGACTGCCGGGATCTACTGTCTCAGGTTAATTTTAACACTCCTTACAAACTGGCTAGACCGTCTAGGTATATGGCTTTCCGAGCAAAAGAGTTTAGGACTAACTTGGGCCATTTTTCGACAATCAATAGAATCCAATCGCAGTTTAGCCGCCTGTCACGGTCATCTTCTGGGAGCATCGACATAATATCATATTCACCTCGTAAATTTAAAGCTGTATTGCATGACTTGTTCGTTTCGGATAAATAGTCTATAGATTGGACTATGTATCCGAAACGAACTGTAGACTCTAAACATGATTTATGTAAAAGAGAAAAGAAAATTGAAATTGTGTTTGCCTTCTATTAGTAGTACACTTATTTGCATGCCGTGGCAGCCTTTAAGTAAGGCAACACCACATAATGTTTGATGTATTAAGGTTATATTAGATAAGGTGTATGCTTTGTTGGCTGTCCTTAAAATAAATAAATAAAATAAATAAATATGAATTTCAAAGATCGAAGTAATACGAAATGGCTGAAATGATGACGATGATGAAGTAATACGAGACATGATGTGCCCGTTAATATGTTATAAGAATCATGGAGGGAAAGATAGCATCGTAATTATTGTATTTAGTTAAAATCATATGTTAAAGTTGTCTAAATAAGATAAGATGTTTCAATAGTAAAAAAAGGCAAATCATGTGTGGCCACAACTCAGCGTTTTTAACCACGGGATTAAACGATTTGTCGATGCGATTAGCCGTGGCGGTCGGTGGCCTGTTTCTGCTCAGCGGTCCATCCTAATCTGGGTGGCTGTATTACTATCGCCGACTGATGTCCACTCAGCAGGATCCTTAACAGCATTTGATTGACATACATACCGACAGCTAATTAATAGGGCTGGGTTGCACCATCTTACTTTAATTTAAGCAAACGTCAAAAATCGTCAAACTTTATACAAAAAGCACCCGTTATCGTTATAGTTACCGTTAAAGTTAGGTGGTGCAACTCAGCCTAAAGGATTTCTTTCACGTGAAACATGGGAAATAGCATAATAATGAGAAGGAGATATTTATCCAACCGTCCCTATCGTATCTAAAATAAAATGTATGTATAACCTTGCAACTAGGTAAAGTAGCCCAGAAAATTATGCAGTGATGTGATGATTTTTGGGTATTCAAGATATTTATTCAAAATGTATATTTTAAAGCACTTTTAGCGTGAAATGCGTGCAGAAAAGGGATGAAAAAAGTGTGTGTTATACTGAATGTTTGTTTGGGTTTTTCTATGTGATCGTCTTCCAAATCATAAACATTTTCGTGCTCGTTACCTCTGCACGGACGATAATGACGAGCTCGTTTGTCAAGCTTGTGATTTTCGCGATTGAGAATATTCGCCTACGAATGTTATATTGAAATACATAACATGATATTGTAGCTAAGTTATCATTGTTTATGCAGCTTCGATCTGAGTTATTGAGATAATTTATGAGATTTATGAGCTTGCAGTACATTCTTAGTTAATGAATTGTAAGTTGATGATTACCACAGTAACATATAACTTTTTCGTCGAGCTTAGAAACTAGTAAATAGAGTCGCAACAAGATTAGTCGCCGGTCAGATGCATCTGCTCGCTGCGCGCCATCCTAATCTAGATGACTCGCTAACTGAAGTAATTTAAACTCTTCAACTTAGCAGCAATAGTTTGTACACAAACTCAAACAGCTTACGTTAGTTTATCTGAACTGGACTCAAATGCAATCTCACCATTTGCACAAACTCATTAGTCATCATTTATACTCGTAGTCGCGTAGGAGCACTGATTAAGCAACATAATGTTACTACATGATAACACTCAAATGTTCACAAAAGTACGAGTGTTTTAAATTCATGAATACATTCATTTTTCGAGAGTCATTCTTGTATCCATTAACGAATACATTCAGCCTTAATATCTGAAAGTGGGACAAAGAAAAGCACAACAGAGGAGGAATGATATGTGAAAATATGGAATTATTTGCATATTATGCGCGGCACCTGAACCCGAACCAAAATAGGAGGCGGCATCTTGTAATATAAAATTATAATGACACCGCGGATTCAAAAAAGGTCGATCTCGGATCAGGGTCTCGTGTAATCCGCGCCCGGCGCCAAGCGTGGCGCGCACCGCATTGGAGACATTCGTTGAGACATACAACAGCCTCATAAATTTTCACGCAAGTTTGAACCCGTGCTAGGAGACCGGCTCGCGTGAATATTTTTAGGTTAACGAGTATGTTATTGCAATGGAGAGACCCTTTAAAATTAAGTAGCTGTTTTAACCTATATAGTCTAGTCTAGACATACGAGCAGACTATTTAAAGACATATTAAACATAATTCCAAGTAAAATTAACCAGGAAGTGGGACTGTGAATATTATTTCTCTCTTCTATGATATGATTTAAAGTTGAACAATTTGATAGCTCCTGCGTAAGCTCTTGTAAATAGCAGTCACACGAGTAAACCTAAAAGTGATACTACCTTCGTTATAGTCCTTGGGTCACTTTTTTTTTTTTTTTTTTTTTGCGCTCATCTGCAATCAGTCCCAAACTATAAGCAGATTTGTTCCATGTAGTTTTAACATGTTGAAGGAGCTCCCCAGCAGGATACTCCTCATTCACCATCTGTCACCAAGTATATCGTGGCGCTTCAGTCGTTTAGTGTAGCTGATGGTTGCCAACGCAGTAGCCAACTGATTTGGGTGGTTTTCCAGTCGCGTTTTATATTTATTCCCTGTCAGCTTTAGCTCCTCCCTAACAGTTCTCATGCTCAGAGCTTCGTGGATTTCATTGTTGGTAATGAACCATGGTGCATTTGAGATGGTTCTTAGGATGCCATTCTGCAGTCTCTGCACTATGTTTATGTTAGAGTCACTAGCACTTCCCCACAGCTGTGCGCCGTACATCCATATTGGTTTCAGGGTCACTTTGTATATCAACAGTTTGTTGTCGATCGACAGTTTGGAGTTACGTGCCATTAGCCAGTAGATATTCCTAAACCGCATATTCAGCTCGTCTCTTTTTGTTTTGATGTGTTTTTTCCAGGTCAGCCTTTTGTCCAGATGCATACCGAGGTATCGAACAGATTCACTCTGTGGCAATACATTGCCTCCCATTTTCACTGGAGCGCAGCTTCCCCTTCTTAATGTGAACGTGACATGCACGGATTTAGTTGTGCTGGCTTTTATTCTCCATTTCTGGATCCATTCGTCGACTTTGTCAAGGCTATTTTGCAAGACGGCGGATGCTGCAATTGGATCCTTGCTGCTTGCTAGGATTGCAGTGTCATCAGCAAATGTAGCCGTTGTTACATCTTGTGTTTCTGGGAGGTCAGCAGTGTAGATAGTATATAATACGGGGCCAAGCACAGATCCTTGTGGAACTCCCGCCATTATATCTTTTATAACAGACAGTTCTCCGTCCTCTCTCACCTGGAAAATTCTGTTTGTGAGGTATGACTCCATCAATAGGTAAAAACTATGCGGTAGGTATGTTTTTATTTTGTAGAGGAGGCCTCTATGCCACACTTTATCAAAGGCTGCCTGGATATCCAAGAATACAGCGGAGCAGTATTCCTTTTTTTCGAAGGACTGTCTTATTCTATCACACACCCGATGCACCTGTTCTACCGTAGAGTGCTGCTGTCTAAAACCAAACTGGTGTTGAGGTATTGTTAGGTTTTCATTGAGTATGGGTGATATTCTGCTCAAGAGGATCCTCTCAAACACTTTAGACAGCACAGGCAAGAGGCTTATGGGTCTGTACGACGAGGGGTCCTCCGGGGGCTTTCCCGCTTTGTGTATCATTGTTACTATTGATACCTTCCATAATCTGGGAAAATATTGTACTCGAAGCATACCGTTAAAGAGAACGACCAGGAAAACCAATGCCTTCCTGGGGAGTTGCATGATAATTTCTTTTGTAATGAGATCGAATCCAGGGGCCTTTCTGTTTTGTAATCTGTATACGGTTCTCTTCAGTTCCCCAACTGTGACCGGTCTTGGTGGAATGGACAGTTGCAGGTCCTGCTGCAGTGTACATTCGACCTCATTTTCAAACTCCGCGTTGCTGCCTTCATTAGGTGTAAAAATGGTGGATAGGTGTTTTGCAAAAACGTTGGCTTTTTCTTTACTTGTCCTAGTCCAACCAACCTGTGCCCTTAGGGGGCATTTATATTGCTGTGGCCTATTCAACTCCTTTGTAAACTTCCAGAGAGAGTACTCTGTGGATTTTGTGGCAGTTAAATTTTCCAGTTTGTCCCTCAGTGTGGCATCATTTATAAAATCTATTGAGTTTTTCAACTCTCTAATGGCTTTGTTGAGTGCAGTCTTGTCACTTTTATGCCCAGTTTGGTGCCATATCCTACGTAGTTTTCTCTTCTCTAGTATTTGGCGTTTGATCTCGAGAGGTAAGTTCCCACCCACTTTGCAATTTGATTCTTTTTTTAGGGGAGTGTTGATCCAGCAAGCCCTTTGTATTAGATTAGTAATATATTGGGTTGCGTCATCTATCTCGTCTGGTGTTTTCAGGGATACTTTTATCTCGATGCATTCGTCAATGTATTCTCTGAAGCCTTCCCAATCAGTGAGGTTGTTGCACAAGGTTTCAGATTTCTCATGGCCAATGATAGTCGTACTAATAGTAAGAAGAACAGGAGTGTGGTCGGAGCTACCGTCTAAGCTGGATTCCGCCTTCATGTAATTTGCCGAAAGTCCCTTTGTCACGAAGAAGTCCAACAAATCTGGTTTTTTATTTGGATCTGAGGGCCAATACGTTGGTTCTCCTGATGAAATGCAGTTGAGGTTGTTTACGTCGAGGCTTAGTTTTAGTTGCCTGCCTCTTGTCCTTGGGTCACTTAAAAAACACTTCTCAAAAGTAAAGGTTTGCTTTCAGCATTCCACTTCGGTTAGTGACCGCCATTATACGTGGCCGCGATACTGTTATTATGTCCACTTAAAACAATGGACTAGCACGTTACGGCCTAATTACACAATGCAATGGTCGCTGTTTTTGTTTTCTGCGAGTGAATTAAAATTCGTTGAAATAGATCGTCTCTGAAAAAGGCTTTAATACCACGGTCAGTACTTTTGGTTTTAACTTCTAGAATGTTGGCTCAGTTTTTTGATTCGTAGTTAAAATAACCATTAAGTAGTCAAATTTGACAGATGTCAAATGACAACAATAACAAAAAAAAAATGATTTTCAAACAATGGTTAGCTTGACTTTTAGTACATTTTTAACTAGCAGGCTGGGTTGCACCTTTAACTTTGTCAAACGTCAAAAATCTGTCAAACTCTATACAAAAGTCACCGTATATTGTTATTATTACGGTTAAATTAAGGTGGTGCGACTCAGCCTTAGTTTACATTTTGTTAATATTTAACTATTAGTAGCAAAATTTAACAATTAGTTATTTTAACTACGAATCAAAAAACTGGGCCAGTCGATAGAATACTAATTCAAACGAAGCGCTTCTGCTTCAAAAGATAACGTACGTAGAGAAATATGTAAGCACTATTTGAGTGGTGCATTGCGGTATCTAGGTATACATACAGAACTTAAGGATATTTTCTAAGCTAAAGGAACGAACAAACATTTTATGTGCACCAGTTTTCTAAAATGGAAATTATGATATTATCAGACTTTTAAAATTTTGAATAGGTATATGCAGAAAACAAAATGTATTTTTATTTTAAACAGAATGTAGTACCTACTTTTATATTTCTTTCTTGACAAAGTTATTTGACAGTGACTATAAAACGTAACATTTACAGAATAAATATACCTTCTTAATTAAAAGCAGGTATGTAAGCATGTATTAATGACTTCTATTATAAGTCATTAATACATGCTTACATGTTATAAGTCTTATAACATAGCTTTTATTTCGTGATATTGGCGTCAGTCACATGTAGGCAGGTATAGCGCACAAGCTGAATAACAAAGCTGTCATGTTTGTCTGAAATAACAACATTCTGAACTATCTTTGATGTTTTGATGTTACCAAAAACAATCTCCCATACCATCTCACGATCATAGAAACCCATATTACCAGTATTCGATGTTTTTATGCGATATAAAGAATACAAAGTAAAAAAGGCAGACAGATTACTGCTTCATAGAGACTGTAATATAATCTATCGGATTATACGCTATGTGAAGGCAGATCCTGAAAAGATGAAAGCAATTGGATTATCGGTATTCACATGAATGCACATTTTGTGCAAGAATGAATTTGAATTGAGCGGCAGATGTCATTTTGGATAATATCCGCCAATATAAGGAACAATAGTACCCGTTCAAAGAAGAACCGTTGTTGATAAATTGAAAAATGTTTTGCAATAAAATATTTATTATGAAACAAAAGCTGTGAAATACCTCTCCCCACGTTTTATGACGTCGAAATGCGAGTATAAACGAGAAGCCCTGAGGCCGTTTTAACTTTTCATTTGACGTCTGTCGTATTTGCGTACTGATTCCATCTGGGAAGAGGCAGGGGAGAGTTGCGGTTGTTGCTTGGACGTCAGTTTTGCGATATAAAAGCGGAAAATCTAAATAAGATGTTGTCCAATAACTATCCGACTTATAATTATGTTTCTTTGTATGAAGGATCTACGAGTACATATTCGATTTCACATGACCACGTAATGAGAGATGAGCAGCGTTATGAATAGGTACCTATATGAGATCAAATTTTTGAGCTTTCAATAATCTGGTTGTCTTTACGACTCAGTCGGGTGAATATCTAGCTACATAAGTAGGCACACATTGAGTGATAGTGTGGTCTATTAGGCGTAGGTACCTACACATAATTTGATTAAAATACTGACAAAGTGATTAAGTTAAAATACTTCTTAAATGTCAAAACTGTGGTCATTCTTTGACCAAAACGAAATCAGGCTAAAATAATAAGTTTTTTTATGCATTAAAGTCGCGGTCGGATATATTTCGGACGTAGACCACATGGCCGACCAGCGGTCGCTATGATAGTGAGGTCCGCAGTGATTCGCGTCACGTACCGGGCTGCGCGGCTCAAAAATTAGGCCAGCTTGCTCGCTCAAGTTTGAATGTTGCGATCGGACCCTTTTCATACAAAAAAGGATGAGTCAGGGATTTCCGTGAAACTAATTATCCACCACTAGATTAAGCAGTTCGGACGGAATTCCCTTAATTACACACAACCCGTGATAACTTTGTGTATTGTTTATACTATGACCCCACATTTTTGTTGTTCGGCTAAACTTTTACTACCTACTACCACCATTACTACATATTATAATATACCGGTAGTTTCCAGGTTCGAAAAGTATACAAAACAATTGTTTTTATTTTTACATACTTTCATTTTATAGGTAAAAATTAATATAGGTAAAATGTAAAATAATGTATTTATTGGTACAAGCAAACTTATCGGATCGATTAAGTTTTGTTTATGATTCATTCATTTGTGGAAAACCAACTCAAATATAACAATATCGTAGTTACTCGTAAAATTATGTAAATGCTTGCCACGAGCGGCGTGATTACGCTTTAATTCATGACAACACGTAACAATTACCTAATAAGTCATGTTAATGACCGTACAGGTGACGATAACGTTTTTGTATTTTCGCCACGTGTCACGATAATTACGAAGAAAACGTCGGTTTGAAACAGCAACACGTGTAATGAGTGAAGCATTGAGCATTATGGCGCCGGCATTCATTATTCAGCGGATGCCGATCGAGCTTGCCGGCCTGTTCGCATATTCCATTCATTCGTTCCTTTTGCCAATTCACTCTTTAACACCTTCTTATGGCTTGCTCCACGGCCTGAATAAAATAGTAGACTAAACCCCAGAGGAAAGATCAATGCGCGCCCGGCCGGCCCCGGAACCGGTCACGCATCTAATTACCTACGGCTATTAAGAACAGTTACGGTTGAATCCTGAATCAAAGCACAAATATAAACCCTGTAATTGGATCATAGAGTAGTGTACCTTTTCTACCTGCCTTTGAAGTCAAAATATCCTTCCTACTTTTAAATTTAATTTCATTCACGTTTTACCGCCTTGTTTCATGTCTATGTCGTCATCAATCGTACAGTTTTAAAAATAAAATCGTTAATAAATGAGCTTAAGGCCTCAGCCTCGAGTTTAGCGGGCAGCGGGGCGGGAGCGGCGGCGGCGCGGGAGCGGGGCGGGCAACGCAGACCCGTTCTCGAAACAAGCGGGCAGCTCGCGCGGCGCTTTAGCGGCGAAGTGTTGTGTTCGGGGTTGTGTTTTCGAGATATTTGTTTTTATTCGCAAACGAAATGTCTGAACAACGGCGACAATTTTATTTCGATTCTTTATTCCTAACGCTCGATTTATTGTGGGCATAAGAAGGAGTGCGCTGCCCGCTCGTTGCCCGCTCCCGCGCCGCTGTTTTCGAGAACCGGTCTATTTGATTTTACGCATAAGATCCTGCCGCTCCCGCCGCGCCGCCGCCGCTCCCGCCCCGCTGCCCGCTAAACTCGAGGCTGAGGCCTTAATAATACCAAAACCGATTAAAAGCGATTACGTAGAAAAGTTAATTGCGTATTTTTATTACTTCTGCCTATACCATTCAGGAATCAATAAGGAATGACGAGCAATGAAATATTCAGATCCATGAGCGTTATGACGACTACGGGGCGTCGTAGAACATGCTACGAATAAATTGTAGCACAATATGCTACGAGAATCGGTGCACACTACTACATAGATTCATAACAAAGCACACTGTGGTTGGGATAATAATTTGTTGTTGATTTCTATACCATTGCTTTTATTTCGTTTACCTAAATAGATAGGTATCTCAAGTAGAAATACTTTCCTAGTGTGAGAACACAGGAGTGACCATTAATAACAGATGCAGTACAGTAATCCGGTCCGCGCTGAGACGGTAACAAATTGTAGGTGGGCTTGCGTAACGTGCGTGGGCCCGCTGTCATTCACCTTGAGATATGCACCCTTCAGGACATTCGCCCTGAATAATTACTGCCATAACGAACAACCTCACCTGTCCTAGCACCCGGCCCTTTTATATTACGTCATTCCCTACGCTCATCTTAAAGATACATCAACATTGGGCTTCCGAGAATTCTAATTATTAAGTTATTTTTGCTTTAGCAGGAAGTCTTGCGCACATGCGTCAAAAAGCAATCTTATTAAAAGCATCGCCCTCATTTTCCTAAAGAGACTTATCTCATGCCGTCCGTTATTATTTGCAGAGTCATATGCAAACCTCATACCCGGTGCACGCCCACTTTCGTATTGAATAAAATATAAGTAATTTTTGAGTATGCAAAAAGTTTGGAGTTTCCTTGGTCGTGAATATTATGTAGCTATTCATTCAAGTCACGCGTGTTGGCGCTGTTTATCCGCGTTCGCTGGGGGCACGCAAGTAATGGGGTAACTCTTGGATTCACTGTGTATATTGAGGCGTACAAGCATTATTCACTTTTCATTGACGACGCACCATCTTTTTTGATTAATGAAAATGCTTTTGAAAAAGTATGTTTTTACGTGTTCCTAATTTTGTTTGACATTATCGTTCGTTTTCAGCCAGTCAACATTTATCTGATCAATATAATTAACAGACTTGTCATAGAAAGTTATCTCAATGTTGTAGGTATTAACGACACTCTGTTTCGGTGAAATTGTGTTGTTTTCTTTTAGATATGCAGCAGCTCATTAGGACGGTAAAGGTGCATTTAAACCTGTTTGTGCTATCCAGTCAAAAATACTACTTAAATATTTCTTAAACCTCTTTATATATGTCACGGTATTATATCTCGTAACTCGTATTTATGTTGCGTGCAAAACCAAGGTGCTAGTTTGAGTTACTGCACTATGATTAATGCATTCTGTTCAGCTGACTCACATTAACTCACGACTCACATTTCAAAGAGTGCATTTGTTAAATTACATTGTGTATTTTTTAAATCATTAGCATTCCTTTGGTGGTTGTGAGGTTAGAAATCCATGGAAAATGAAAAATCCATGAATTGATAAGAACCGTTTTTCTAACGTTTTTTGTAGTCATGGTAAGTACACATTAATTAATTGATTGGAGCTAAATAGATGTTGGATAAAACGTGATCTAGTTACATTTTCTTTACTCGTTAGGCTCGCTATCTCGACTCTGAACTTTGGGTATGAAGTGAAGCCTGAAAGTCGCGTTAGAAGCAGCTGCTGCGGGCTAAGATCGTGACCACATTTCAAAAGTTTCCTAATTAGATATCATTTTGCGTCGATAAATTTATAGACCCTTAAACTTACTTTTTTATTTAATTTCAACTGTAACGTAATTAAGTTTTCAGCTGTTAAAGAGTTGAGAGACATTAGAAAATGTATTTTTAATATTTAATTGCAAATTTACTTTGTTATATATAAATCAGTTATATATGAGAACCACGCCACCAGAATAAGCGGACAATAGCTTTCATAACATTTAAAATAACAATTATTTAAAAAATTTCAAAAGCTTTTATAAACCGCGTTAAAATATGGTGTTTTTGATGGGTAAATCATTAAAATGTGCCTGCAAGTGTTGAGGCTTTGTTATTGGTATATTTATAGACTGGCCGCGTCCGCCGGCCGCCATAACGGTTCGGGTGGATCCGAATACCTTAAAATTGTGTCCATAAAGATAAGAATTTTTGCGACTTCGTTTCGCCAGTCTCGGGCTTCCCTAAAAATTTATGATCACATTTCATGACTTCGTAAGAGTTTTGTTGGTTTTTCCAAGGAAAATGTGATATCTGCTGTATTCCGAAGAAGTTTTAAAAGTTCTAAAGTTTTGAGTTTGGAGATTCAATATCCGTTGTTGCACGGGAAAATCTATTTCATTTCATTAAATAGTCACTAAAGTCACGCCTTTGATTGTTAATTAGTTCTAATCAATATTGAGCAGATTTGCTGGTGCTAAGTACTTTTTAATTAGTAGATATTGTTCTCTAGACAATGTCGTGCCTACTGTCAACCACACAATGTGATTACTTTACATCACAAATTGCTAAATGAGATAGTTTGTGGAGGGTTTTCGAGCACAATAAAATTATGACAATCCAACCGCCCGCGGTCGACTGAAGGGCATAAAGGGCCTCGTTCTAATTGTGTTGAATAATGTTCCCCTGAATAGGTATTCATTGCTTGAAAACTTGCATGGAAATAAAAGTCGTAACGTACGCTTTGTGTATTTTAGTCAGAATTCTTACTGAAGCATCTGCAAGCTTTAGACATAACTTAGACTGTAAAATCATATTAGTGTAGAAAATTAGGTTTCTGAGCTTTGAATGCTGTTGAGACCAGGAGCCTATCATAACCATATCGATAAATTATTGCACAAAGTTTAGTCATCGATTCCAGAACTTTTTAAACCCAGAGTTTCTCTCTATGCCCTGGAGCATAAAGGCAAAGGACAAAATACTGCTTATAATATTTTTGAGAAATGTTTATAACAACATAAAACGCATTTAACTCCTACTCCGAAGTCACAAATCCGTAATATTTCAATAAAAGTAATAAAACATTTTCATACTTTCACAATCGTAAAACACTATTAAAGCGCTGTGACATGTTCTAAAGCAATAAATTTTCATATATTTCCGAGAAAAGTTTCATCAGCAAAGTTGCCTCAGCGTTCCATGGCGTGGAAATAGCCGACTGACTGTATATTATCCATTGCAATAAAAAAATATTATTTCGTTGTAAAAAATTGGATTTTGTTCGTTTGTTTACATATAAATCTTGATTTATTTGTATCTTTTTAACTGGACGTGTAATATTGCAAAAAAACGTTTACAGTCAATTTAATTAGGTACAGTTTCACTTTATCCTCCAGCGACTTTCAGCAGTGAAAAGTGGCTGCACGAAACGAAATGCATACGTGGGTGATTAAGCCTGAATTTTATTGGTTTGGTGTCCTGGCAAATGGCGCACTCGTCATCTCAATTTGTCGAGCCTGGGCAGCGCCGAGTGACCGAGTCCCACTTGTCAGTGACATGCGTTGTAGCACAAAAATATATAATACACCAGCCGCTAGACAAGTTTAGTGCTTTTACAATTCCTAGCTGTATTATCCTGTTTTTGCAGTTGCAACTTCATTCACAGCAATTACGTTGCTTCTGCAGTTGATATTATGGTTTTATCAATTTTCACCAATGCGATAGAAAAGTCAAAACGTATTTATTTACCTATGTAAGGTCTAAAGTCTCTATTTGTGTCTAAAACCTTTTGTTAAATGTCAACGTTTAGCTAGAACGATACTGTAGAGCTAGATCTTCCTACCAATTTAGCAACCGCGCGGTGGAGTTAAATTATGTACTTGCAAATGTAGTCCCTTAGAAATTAATATGCTATGTCCTAGTGTTAATTGTAGTGGATAGAGCAGGCAGCAACAGGCGCTCGATGTGGCATGAATTATGGACGGGTCTGCTCGCTCTAATTGATTCCTGAGCTTTGCACTGGCCCTTATTAACCTCCCGGATGTCTGCCACTAAATCTGTTCCCACCAAATGGCGCACGATTTTTTCGCTTATTTTAGTGTCGCCACGTTTTTCTCGCTCGTTTCGAGGTTCGATAAGTCCCCACTATTATATAGGTCAGTAGGTTTATGTTGATTCTCGCACTGTCAGAAATGGCATAGGAATATAGCTTTGGTGTCATTTGTGACATTCAAAATGAAATATACATTTTCTTTTTCCTTCAATTTCTTTTCCTTATTTAACCAAATTGGTGGCTAGAAAAAAGGCCCTCTTAAAATTTTATGGGCACTTAAACTGTTTTAAATACATTGTAAAACTGAAGTTGCACTCCCAAGATACCAGCTGAGACAGTAAAAACTTGTATCTGTGTCTCAATCAATTTGATTTGGAACAGACGTAGACAATAATACGGCCTGTGTGTTTAAGTTAAGGTGGTTATCCCCGTAATAGTTTCTAAGTTGTCCCCAACTCACACAAGTAGGGCAATTGATAATTAAGTTTTATTTGTTGTGAGAGTCATTAGAGAAGGGAATCTCTTCTGAAGTTTTCAGGGAAGTTGTATAAGGTTTGTTTGTCAGATGAAGGCCTATGTGCGGGACCCGTGTAATTACAAAGGCAGGATGTTCCCTATTTCGTAATCTGTCCGTTAATTAACGGATAAATTAATTACATAAGCTGTTGCTTAAGTCATTAGTGATACAGTCTTTTCTTCGCTAAGAGCTTGTAAGCAGAAGGTAACTTACTGGACTTTATAATAAGCCGAGATCCCTAAGTTATAAATAATTAATCAGCTTTGCTAAGTTTATTACTTTTGGGAGGAATTGAATTTGCGTTTACTTGACGTCCGTTTAAAGATTAATGTTTTAATTTATATCTATCGAAAAGTTGGAACATTTATTTGTGACGTTTGTAATCTTATTTTAAAATTGATCAAATACCGCGATATCCAATGTTATGAATATTGTTTTATGAGACTACTCTCTGACTAGTACTACTTACTGAGAAACGTAAAATAAAATTTCCATTTCCTCTGTTTCCCTTTGTTTCAGCTCATTGCTAATGTAGCAGCTATAAAAGGCGTTCAACTAATGGGCATTGTTATCCATGGAGTCGAATTCTGTCCCTCGATCATTGACAAGGAAAACAAACACATAAACGCTATAGTGCGTAACGTACGGTCGTGTGTCGCCTGTTTAATGTGCCCTGTTTTGCGTGCGCACGTTTGCCAGCGCCACCTATGTTTATTTACCTCTGAGGAAGTACCTGCCCGGGTATATCTTTTTGGTACAGGGACGATGACGGTTTATTTTGAAATGGGGTTTACTAATCGAATGTATGCGGGTTTCTGTTAATCTTAATACCATAGACGCTGTTACGACTCAATATGTTAAAAAAATCTGTTTATGTTTTTGGATGGATATTTTTGAGCTGAACAGTGAACAGTATTTATGATGAACGTAACTGTAATGTAACCTTTAAGAACCTACACAATTGGATTGGATGCTGTAATATGCGATATAATAAAATGTTTGACTGAAAAGCAACGCCATTGAAAACGTCTACATAGAAATAAAAAGGTAAAAGGAAATAATAAGATCACGAAAGCGAAAGCGATTTAATGGGAATATGAGTGGGTGTTACGCTTTTTGCTCGGGAGTTTGACAATAATACGTATGACATATAATATTAGGTACCTACCTCTCGTACTTATGTATTTCATTTGAGAAATCAGTCAAGAGAGACTTGAACTTTTAGGTGTTCGTAAATAGAAATGTCATCTCGTTGGAAACTTGATATGACTTTTAAATAAATGTTTAGCTAATAAAGCCCATTGTTAAAGATTTTAGAATGATAGGAATGACATTTCTTGTAATATTATGTGGGTGGTAATTACTCAGGTTATGAATTAGGTGTCAAACTAAGCCTGGTGTTAAAGAGAAACGTCGGATATAACTCTAGGACAGCGGCGGCTTAACGTGCCCTGAAAATATTACATTTTATAAGTAAAATTTAATAATGACCAATTTTTAATTTTTCCTATCGAGGAATTAAACTTAGTAACCTTATTTCAGACGCTTAACTACTCTACAAAAGTACAAATACAATTACTTAAATCTTTGAAAATGTTTGATGACAATATTTCGTTTTATTTGTCTTTGTAAAGGTACCAGATTACAACGGTTCATCAAATCAATTTTTGTAAAGTCTGTCTGTATTTCCCAATTTTCAAGAAGCAGCTTGCGACCGGCGGACAAGGCAATTGTCCGATGATGGAATAGATACAATAATATTTGGTCCCGGCCCGAGTGTTTCCGGGCGGCGTCGGCAGCCAGGAAAGATTTCATCGATAGGAAACACTCATTTTTATCGCCATCGGACATCTGACAACAAATATAATATTACCTTTAATAACATTGTTAACCGTGCCCTGATTCGTGTATCAATCATCTTAGATATTTTTTTAAGTGCCACGCGAATTATAGTCTAAACGTTTATTAGCCATAATGATTACCATAAAAACATTCAAAAAGTAAAGTTAGTAGCGATCGACAGACGTATTTTTACTAAACGAAGTAGGTACATAGCCGCCGAACTAATGTGATTTTCAGATTTCATCAAATAAATCAATGAGCGCATCGCCCACATTGTTCGCGGAACACCCATCAATGCAAAACTTTGGATTCACAAAAATAAAATAATCAACTGAAATTCACGCTTACAATTCCACCCGGCATAAAACGTGAACTTGTTTGCCTCAAAAAGGAACAAATACGCAATCCAGGCTGGATTGTTTAACAGTTATGAAAAGTTTGAGATGCCATTTAATACGAGTATTATCAGCTTTAAATATTGCATGTAGTTTTACTTTCACAACTTTATTGGCAGTCAAGCTGTAGATCCTGGCTACACAGGAGTGAATCGGTGAGAACGAGAGGTGTAAATAGCCCCCTATTCACAAAAGCAAAACATTCATATAATTCTACTCGAACATCACTCCTCCACAATGATATTTAGTCGGCAACGACAACAAATGGATTTTGAGTGAGTAAGCTAAACCAGGGATATTACCATCCACGGAAACTATCACGTGACTTGTGAATGTCATTAATCAAGAGAGGGAATTTATTAAGGAATGCCTGATATAAGGAAACTACGACCGTCCTTAGTTGTACGAGCGAACGATAAACTCTTAGCAGAACTATGTACTTAAGATATTTTCTAGCGCGTAAATGATTTGTGCTTGAGTCCTCGTGTCTTGGTTAGTTGAATTACTTTAAAAACAAATTAAATTACATCGTAATACATTACATCAATTTTGATAAAGGCAAGACGTGTTACCACAGAATAATAATAAGTATGGTGTTACTTCTATGCATGCAATTAATGAAAATACAACATCTGCGAAATCACAAAACTTGTACCTAGTAGATAAAAGATAGATTGAAGCCGTTATTAGGGTGAAATAGAGATCTGTGTTTAATTTATTATACACCAGATAGTGCTAGTTAAGTATTTATATTGACAATGTATAATTTAAGCGTTCGTGTCGACTCGATTGCTTTCCAAATAGTGAATGAGATTAATAAGTATTTTCAGATACCTAATGTTTACGTACAGATGTATGTTATTTGATAGATGGGTAGGTGTATCGTTTAGCAAGTGTCATTTCAAAACAGGTAATAAGGACTCACTGAAGTAGGTACTAAATAAAACTAATAGGGATGTTTCCTGGGTCAAAAAGCAAGAGTTTTAATTAGTCCGTCAGTTAAATTATTAAAAAAATACTCTACACGTATTTTTCACTTTTTCAAACTAATTAAAATTTAAAGAGATAAAGCGCGCCAAAGTTCATAAGAACAGGCCCGTGACGTCAATGAGTGCATAAAAGTGCCGCACTTTGTGACGTCGCGCGGAACTTCAACGCACCATAAGTAACTATGTAATTATTTGTTAGATTGACAAATAAAAATATAGGTGTCCAATATTTTTTGATATTAAACATGACGGACTAAAAAAAATTTTTAAGGAAACTAGCCTATTGTAAGTCCATATAAATTGAAGCTACTTAAATGTGGTAATTGCCTTTAAACATCTATCTAATTACGACTAATCATGTTGTCAGAGCGTAATCTGTTTAGTGTCAATATTTCATCGAAAAAGGGCAGCTTTTTATACGGAACCTTATTTGAGCTAAGCGACTTAGAATTAAGCGTTCTGACATGCGGCATTGGGCGGATTAGCCGGGCGCCGCCCCCGCCCTGGGTGAGCCGGGGCACTAAGGGCCAATGGATTTTTAAATAAAACGACCCAATATAATTAAACTAAGCGGAATTTATTTCATTGGGAAAGTCGTGTTATTCTTGCTTTATACTTTAAAGAAATAAAGTATTCTATTTTGACATGCTTTCGAGGCATCATTTTATGTTTCAATTTTGTACAGACAACAGTGGGCTAAATCTAATCAAAAGTAACCTTTTACGGTTCAACGCTATAATTTATGGTTAAACAAACTTACCTTAAGTGAAGTTTGACCGTAATTATACGAGTCGCTGCATCCGAAGAGATTTTCATATTTACCAGGTAGTCCACTTCTCATTGTACTAGGCATCGAAAGTCCACTTCTCATTGTACTAGGCATCGAACATTTTAGAGCATACAATACAAAAAAAATACTTGTTATGACTCGATATCCGGCGGTAGTGGGGCACGTTTACGTCAGACCCCTCCAACCGTCGAGTCGTCATTCATTTCAGAGTATGATTTCGCTAAAGTTAAGTAAGGGTTAAGTGTAAACTTAGGGGTAGGGCGGGAATGAAAATCTCTTCGGATGCAGCGACTCGTATAATTACGGTCAAACTTCACTTAAGGTAAGTTTGTTTAACCATAAATTATACTTCGTCGCTGCATCCTCGAGATTTTCATATTTACCAGGTAGATGTTTAGAGAGCTTTAGCGAAATCAAAACTATGATAAATACGTTATTTAAATAAATAAGACCTTTCCTTTATAAGGAATAATATTTATACATAATATTATCGTTAAGTAAAGCATTATCAAAATGCGAAGCAGAAGGTCTTGCTTTAAATTTAAGAATAGAATTCAAGGTAATTAGTAGTAATTTTCTAGATTAGCCTGCTGCTTTTCTTTTAATCGATTCTATGATAACTTTTCAACAATTAGCCGCTGAAATTGTTGCATGACGGACACTTTGTGCGGAATATAATTTTGGGTTATATCAATATAACTCACACGTAATGAAAAAATATTCAAATATGTTTAATCTATCCTAGAGGCTCTTGCATTATGGTAAAATTTATTCGTAGTTTGAGATTAGTTTTTTGGTATAATAATAATAATTTAACTTGTTATTCATGTATACTCGTAAGAAATAATTGTATTTGCTGGAATAATAACTCTGATATTGAAAACAATACTTTAAAGTGCAACTGGGACCACCCGGGTGCTAAAGTATTAGTGAAATCACCGGTAAATATAATAGGCCAGGTGTCCCTTTCTTCTGCAAGTTAATATTTTTACTACTTCTTTTTTATGTAATAAATACTTAATAGTATTCTAATGGTAATTTTATGCTTCAAATAAAATGTAGCTGTTGTTTGAAATTTTGCCTTCGCTTTTAAGTTTACACATTAACTTTTTTCTATTATGGGGTCAGATTTTGTACATTGAGCTATGATAATTGAATTTATATGTATGTAGTTTAAGATTTTAATTTTCCCAAGAATTACAACAATTCACTAACGTGAGAGAAGCGCAAATTTTAGTAAAACTAGCTTTGGATTGGAAACATAATAACCAAACTGAGAACGATAACTTTATATTAACAGAATATAAAATTAAGGATTAACTAAATAAGTGGGTACTTCGCAAAAATTTGCGCGCGATCCTTGAGTATCGCCAGTCAGCGTGCTCAGTCCGACAGAACGTCGGCACACAAAAGAGGTGGCTAATTCTAACTACGTTCAGGTAATGATATGTTTTATTTAACGTTTTGCAGATAAATGTGTGTGTATTTAAGATATGATAACATTTATTTATTTATACTTTTGCACATAAAACTGTACAGTGGCGGACTTAATGCCAAGTGGCATTCTCTGCCAGTCAACCACAGGTCTAGCAGAGAGACTAAGGCGGTGTAATAAACATGAAAAATAAAATATATACATTTTGATATATTACCACCTTTCCTCTGTATATTCCTGAGTTTATCTGTTAGTAGCAAAAATTGAATTATTTATTTACTTTTAAACGCATCTTAATAAAAAATTATAATAATAGTTAAAATAATACATCATGACGTCAAGACCGATTTCATGTATCGTATAAGCATACGCTTAGAGTACTTTGATCTCATTTTTCTGAAATAAACACTTCATTGCATGCAGAGTTTACCTCTAATTGACTGTGTACGTTATAGATGTTATACTTTGTGTTTTAATAGAGCTTATGCTCCTACTTACTTACACTTACACAAGAACTTATGTTCTTGGTAAACCAATAGAATAAATTAATAAATTAATCAATTACTTTAATTTTACTAAGTAAGTAAATAGTACTTCAAAAAATAATCTATTTCCTTGTTTTGTCTTATTGTTTGTCAAACCAATTGTGTTGTGTGAGACCCACAAAAAATAACACTCAAATCTTTTATTTCAGTAAGCTTGAAGAAGTTACCGAGGTAACCTTACGGTAGCAGAAATATTCATACATCGCACAGCTGTTTGTAGCCGATTAACTGTTTCGTAATTATGATGTTATAGGTAAATATATAAATTATATAAATAAATAATATTTGTATTTATTGCTTTTCATTTTATGCGATAGAAAGAAACCGAAGTCACGAGATAATGTACTAGCATGAAGTTGGGGCCATAAATATTCGATTCATCATTCCTATAGAATGATAGTTTATTATGTATTGTTAACGTTTGGATTCGTTGTTATATTGATAATATAAGGAATTTTACCAGTTTTTTGTTAACTTTGTTAAAAGTAATATGAATATAAGTAATGGGTATCTTTAGTTCTTGCTTGTGGGATAAGACTCTTTACATAAAGTCACTAATTTAGGCGTCTGAACTAAATTCTTTACTCAAGTAAAAGAGATGAACGTAAGTGGTGTACGTTTATAGTAGAATTACTCTTCTCAGTTAAACTTGATTCTTAATGAAATATTTTTGTATAATATGTATAACTATGTATTGAAAAAACATTGCAGTTCTTAGGTAGACCAAAGTGAAAATGTTTATAAGTTGTTGGTATAAGCTTCTGTTTTGTAACTATGGAATGAAGCTAGTATACTGGTTTAAATTAAACCTTATCACGAGACCAGAATAAAGCGTAGAAAGCGGAAAAAAATCACTGTTGTTCGTTTTGGACGAAATTGCTGCAGCCATCGCTGGTCGTCGCTGCTGTTTATTGATAAGGATGACCGAAACTGAAACTGCTAATATGTTTTGGCACTCAAAACCTAAAGGTAGGATTACTGATATTAAACATCTGATGAAATCTTAATAATTTTGGTGTTTATCATGCCACCGTTCAATAAAGCTGCTGCTCAAAAAATTGCAACAGTTGCAGTACGCTACTGTTGCACAACAGGGTTATGTTTGCACACGCGCACCCATACAGTAACCGGATGGTGCTGAGGAAAAGAAGTGCGTGAACCGGTTACCCCACACCGAGGCAAATATTCTAAATTAATATTTGAACATTTAAATAACATTTTCTTGATTTAGATTAAAGTCTTTATTCCTATTGTAATTTTAATTTTAATTTATGGACTTGTATAAAAGTTTCAAATCAAAAAATACATCTTATCATTTTGTGTATTTTTCTTTTTTATTACTATTTCTGCGCTTCCTCGAGCAGTTACCTCGAGGGATAAGCCCCCCGTTTTTTGGAGAATGAACTGAATAAAACACAAATAATTTATTTGCGTAAGAGACACGTGACAACATGTGTAGGTATTTTTAGTCAAACTCTGGATTGACTCGTCCCTCAGTTAATTAGCCAAGATTCGCCCAAGCGTTCAGAATATTATCTCATCTCCAAATTGGAGTGCGTACACCTCAGTTTTACTTTTTAAGCTGACCTAAGCCTTCCAAAATATTATTGGCTAACGGGATCACTTTTCCGTGTCTGAAGTTGAAACAATTTACCTATGTAACCTCTATATCCGGTTTTGCAGGTTTATCAGACTGAAATTTCCCCTTGTGTTGAATCATCCGATTCTTAGACTTCAGTGGTAATATAGGCTCATTACAGTTTTGGTATTTCGGTTCGGTTCGGTTTGGTATTATAGGTAATAGTTATATGACCTCAATCGCATCGAGGTTCTTCATAACGATTATGGTATTTCGGTAGTAATCGCATTACTACTCAAGGAAATACATATTTGTAGTCTCGCTGATGGTATTATTCGAAATCATTGTTTTAGTACAATTGAATATTATAGTTTCTTATTTTATTTAAATAGTTTAAACAAAAAATTTGATAGGTAGGTCCTGTATGTAAATACACCAGCGAAGTAAATTTAGTTACATTCAATAGTAATTATGATAGCAATGGACGCACTCACCTTACGACACCGTTTTTCGGACTGGGCGACACAGGTCGCGAAGGGCAGCTGCGGAGCAACTGAGCCACGGCGGGGTCCCACCTGGGCGCACGGGGAAGACGACGGGGCAGCGGGGCCAGTAGCCACGGCAGGCGCGCTGTGCGGAGGCACGCAGCGAGTTTTTGTTCTTGTGAACTGTATTTCGGTAGTAATCGCATCACTACTCTAAGAAACTCGTATTTGACCTCAATCGCATCGAGGTTCTTTCTCACGATTTTTGGTATTTTGGTAGTAATCGCATCACTACTCTAAGAGATTCGTATTTGACCTCAATCGCATCGAGGTTCTTTATTACGATTTTGGTATTTCGGTAGTAATCGCATCACTACTCTTAGGAAATACGTAGATTACCTTAATAGCATTAAGGTAAGATTCCATGAAACACGGTATGAACTTCATCACAGCACAACTCACCTCACAGCACAGCTCAGTGTTAAATTAGGATCCAATGTATTACGTACCTATGTACGAGCACAGATAGAATATAATCGAAAACATTTTGCCATTCCTTTTACAGTTGGGTAAAAACAAAATAATTGTTTTAAATATTTCCCAAGCCCATCTTCCTCTCGGTCTGTACACTCTTGCCAGAGTGGTCGTAGTCATCATTGTGATTCACGATGAGTGATGTTTTTTGCATTACGGCGCGATTCGTCGCAGACTGCAGCTTTCCAGGCACTTTCGTTGGCGGAGCACTTACTTGCGGCCTTGATCCGGTCTCCTGATTCCCCAACAGGTAGCCATTATTATCCTCCAAATGTCGCGTCGCCCTAGACGACGTAATATAACTGTGTATTTTTTCGAAAGGTTTACTTTTATGGTTACTACACATTTAAACACACACGAAGCACACACTTTTTCCAATTTAATTTTATTTTTGCGGCACGAACGAGAAATTTCGATGTTACGATGCCCGCACTATCGAAGCGAATGACGACTCGACGGTTGGAGGGGTCTGACGTAAACGTGCCCCACTACCGCCGGATATCGAGTCATAACAAGTATTTTTTTTGTATTGTATGCTCTAAAATGTTCGATGCCTAGTACAATGAGAAGTGGACTTTCGATGCCTAGTACAATGAGAAGTGGACTACCTGGTAAATATGAAAATCTCGAGGATGCAGCGACGAAGTATAATTATGTTTATTCCATTGACAAATATATACCTAATAATTTTATTTTTTAGAACCAACGTGTCATTAATCTGAGTTATTTATTTATGTTTATAACCTTAAAGTTGGCTGGCGAGGTACATTTTCAGCGCTAATGTATAAAATTAAGAGGGTTAGGTCTCTAGAGAGTCAGAGTAATAAGTTACTAATAATGTTCTACGCAGGTATATCCTGCCATGTGTATTTCTCGTAATTTGATAATGTTTTTCGGTGACATCAATAGGATTTATGTTAACTTAATTCCAAGGGTTTCTTATTTCTTTTCTCTTCAGAAAAAGGAACATTCCTTCTTTGTCTGTGACAATAAAATTAATTTGTGAGTCTTTGAACCATTTGTCGGCATTCCGCATTGTTTAAACTTTTTGTATTTAATTACGAAAGGAAATTGTTGGAACGTAGTGGTTTCAGATAGAAACAAGTAAGTACAAGTACATGTTTGGAATTTCATTGTTAAAATTTTGAATGTTAATAAAAAAAAATACATCTTAAAGGCCTGCAACGCATCTGTAGCGCCTCCGAGCCTGCGGGTGTCTATGGGCGACGGTATAATCATTTACTATCAGGTCATCCATCTGCTCGTTTGCCTCCTGTCCCATAAAAAACTGTCTTTAAGACCTCGCGCAAAATGCAGTGCAAATAAGCCACCGTAAATTATGAATATGATTCATACAAATTACTTTATAAATAAGTAAATTGCGGTCGTTTGCATTTTTCTTTTTGATTCATGTTTTAACTAATGAATTTGAAATGTCTTTACAACACGATAGAAGAAACAGACGCAATTTGTTTTTACTTCTAATTAGTTTGCCCTTGACCTTAATGTTAATGTGCCGTTAAAGGACAAAAGGGCGTTCTAGATGTAAAGTTCGTTAGTGGTTTGCCAGAGTTTATTGAATAATCGTGGTGATTCCCGAACATGTCAGCGTGAATGCCAGTTCGATCGACTGCGATGGGACTGGTCCAAGAGCGGCACAAAAGCCGTCGAACGAGCTTTGAAATCGTCTCTATGCTCACCGTTTGCGGTCATGACAATTACGCTCGGCAACTTTGTTTTAAATAAATAATGGCTGCTACCCCGAAACTTTTCGCTTCTTTAAAACAAAGTAAGTATTAGCAGGCCAGTTTATCTTTTGTATTCTTTTAGAGTTGGACAGCTGTCTTAGTCAGTGTCTCTTTTCATTTAATGTGATAGAAAACGGATAGGTCATATTAATTTATTTAGATATTTCACTACTATTTATTGATGTAAATAATCGTTTGTATTAGGGTAAGAAAAAGTCTATATAACTTTTTCGAACTTCAGTATATTTTATGCCTAATTGCCTATAGTAAATAAATATAGGCTATTATTTTATCGTCAAGATAAATGTATTTGTAATTGGAAATTTGATAATGCGTATACGCAGAAAGCTGGTGACACACACTCGTAAACCCTTCAACATAAAAATTTACGAGGGTTCCGTGCGGAATTTACTTAAAGTTTATTGCGGTCATAAAATTACGACATTCTATAGTTCCATACTTTTTATATGATCAACTAGGCGACAGTTTATTGAGTTCTTTACTTACTTATTCATTTTAATTATCGTTAACAAAGAACAATATAATACTTACACCTATTATATTCGTAGTAAATGATGTGATTTGACATCAGAAACCTATAGCAATGTCGGAAAGTGTAGATTAATTTAAAAATGTTTTTAAGGTATATCTACTAAGTATTACAGGAAGTTTTAATCAGTGTCTATTTTTAAGTTCATCATTTACTATTTATGTATACCTACCTACTCGTAGTCACTTTTAATAAATCATAACTAGCACGTTTCCCGTTAACTATCGGACCACCGTTAAATGTTCCGTTGACAGTTCCGCCGACGTCTCCGTACTGTCAATTATAGATTGAAAAACGATTGTCATATTGCGAAGCGTGTAATTGAGCATTATCAATTTGCGGCGGGATACGCGGCTGACAGTAGCCGCACATTTGTCACCGTGATTAAACGACGTCACACACAATATACCGACGACACCGGCCCGAAACTTTTTTATCACCCATAAAGGCCCAGTTACACGGGCGATTAAATAAAATTGCTCTACAGATGCCGATTTGAACGTTATGGCTATATCAAGAAAGGCATTGAGATAAAAGATACCTACGTACCTATGTATGTAGGATTGTAGGTGTTTGTCACATAGAAGTTGTAGATCTACGCAGGAGATACAGCGGAGGAATGAGAAGTGGGAATAATTCTGTGCTTCATTTGGTAATTGCGTAATTTTATGTCCTTCTGTTTTCAATGATAAAAACTTTATTGAAGTTACTTAATGTCGTGCTCATGTGACATGTATCAAATTATAAAAATAAAAATTATTTAATTTGGGTACGCATATAATGTATACCAACTGTTGCTGTTTACATTAAAATTGGCCGTGTAGCCAGACCTTTATGACTCCGTCAAACCAGTTTATTTCCCGTAAAGCGTTTGGGCTCGATTAAAAAATCTGCTTGCCCGAAATCTACGTAAGCCGAACCTCATTTTTCAACTTTTAAATATTAGCTTGCCCTTAGGGTACCGCGAACGAGTTTGAGATTGGGGGTCGTGTTCCAACTCGGCTTACGTTGCGTAGAGCCCGCGTTTTCCCATTACAGTATCATTTCGAGAGGAACCAACATAAATCAAGTAGATAGGTAATTATAAACCACAGAAGAGCCCACCTAACAAATTCGTCCTAATTCTATTCCAGTGACTAGACCCTAGGGTGTTTTACGTGCTGTTTTTACTACAATTAAGAAGTTTTAGTAACCTTGCCATATATTTGAAGTCAAGGTCGAGTACGAAGTTTCCATTAAGCACTTTAGTCGAATTTCAGTCACAATGGTTGGCTGTCACTAGAAAAGCGATAATAAAAAAAGAAATGTTTTGTACGAACTCGATTTATATTTGATCCCGCGGGATTGATAGCGACTGCTCTTATTATTTACACCAGATTCAATGTTTTGGACAAGAGAAATGCTGTATTGGAATCACTCCATTCTTTGCCACCCCGTTTCCTAAACCCAATTCACTTTGGGTGGAAGTTAAATATTTCTCCGACCGGGAGAATACAAATAGCTGCTCAATCGGCTAATAAGATAGCTTGGAACCGACTCAGGCATGGCGGATTGGTAACATTTAACAGTGCACATTATGGGCTGCGGTTTACCATTGCAGATGGGATAGCTAAATAAATTCATGCTACATTAGGTAAGGCAACCCTTTTAACGTATAAAATATATGTTTGTTCGTTATTTGTACGGACGTCGGCACATTTAGGAATAGGTATTATTTCGTAACAGATATGTATATTGTATAATCTCTGTTTAGATTGGGACTTGGCTAGTGGTGTGATAGCGCAATGAATTCAATAAATAACCTAATTAACAAACAATCTTAAAGAGATAGAAGTAGGTGAGCACTTGTTCTCTTCTTTCATTGGTCTTGTTCTCATCGAGAATGGAACCTGCAACCACAGATGGTTTTGCTACATTTATAATGGCTCCAACGTGCGTGAGGCTTAATTTATAAAGTCAGAAACTCCTAATCACTCCACTGTTAAGCCACCTATGTAGGGCACAAGGCTAATCTCATTTCAAGGTTAGGTATAAAAGTTAAGTAAGCTTTTAATCATCCTACTGCTAACGCCTTTTAGCTCGGTGTAATCCTACTTAGTTATATTTAGACTGACTAAGACCTAGTGTGTGACATAGAGGTACTAAGTAACCACTAATTTGTCACTGTGATTATAAGTTACTACCTACAAAATGATTATGATTACCTTACAGAATGCAAACTCGAAGTGTAAATCTTCTAAAATCAAAAGTATTTTAAAAAATATAGGAGGTGGAGATAGCATCAAAGGAGTGGAGCAGTAACGTGTAATTATATTATTTTTGTAACTGTCAGTTACAGTAACAGAATCAAAAACAAGCAACGCGTTTAAAAATCCTTGTTATCTTAGATAAATAAAGCAATATTAATTAAAATTTAATTAAATGATCCAACGACGCTACATTGCGAACCAATTAAAATCAAACGCGGCTTTTTCCAAGGCTTTTGTTTTTTCGTTGTTGCCGAGCTTCAAATGCTGTTTAACCGTCCACTTAAAATTAAACGCCTATTTATCAAAGTGAGCAAACAAAATTAATAGGAATCTTCAGAAAATCCGTAACTGAATGTTGATGGACACGGAGAACAATTCCGCTTAGAATTTCAATTAAGAAGTTAGCCGAGCTATTAAGATTCAGGACAGCGGTGGGCGCGGGAGCGCACTTAGAATGCGATTGTGCTAAAATAAGAGCCAACATTTGATTAACGCAGTTCTAATTCATGTACCTAAATAAAACAGCTATGTTTGTTTTAGATTAGTGGGTTGTACTCGTATAATCTGTATGTATAAAAGGCAACCGTTATTGATCACGAAAACTATCCGCTAAGAAGATTTTAGAATAAAACAGGGGTCCAAAGCTTTTACGCGACTGAAGCCGTGGGCAAAAGCTAGTAAATAAAAAGTAATATCCGCGTAAACATACTTAGTTATATAGTTTATTACCATACTAGCTAGTTCAGGTGAGTTCTAGGTACCATTAGACAAAAGCAAAGAAGGATAAATAAACTAGTTGCAATGAGTAGTGGTAATCACGGCTGAAATCGTCCCGGCTGACATTATTATAAATGTCTGTCTTTACGATGACTCCGGGTATAAATGTTCGTACATTTAGCACATTTGCTCGCAGCGAGATTTGAATCACTTCGAAATCCGAGTTCGGATCAAACGCAAAGCTATTTATCTATAGATGGCGCTGCTTTTATGATACATTTTTTGCGTGGTTTTGTCTGTCTATATTCATTTATTATATTCATAATATTCAATGTATTGGCGGATTTGGAATTCAAGTTCAGGTACATTGATTCGAGCGTGAACATCCCTGGGGTACTCGATTTCTTATAACTTGTTGTTACGAACTTTATCTAGTCTCACGGGGATGTTATTTTGTGGAGAAGTTGCTTTGCGTTAATATAGTTGAAGAAAAGAAATAAATAGGTACCTACTACCAGAACATTTGTTTGAATAAAATAGGTATCTTTACTATCTTACATTATTATTATTCCAAAAATACAATAATAATGCCGCCTCTAGTTACGCAGACAGCATACAGAAATCATTCGTTACAAAGACAAATGGCGCAAAGTTATTTAGCAAAATTCTATTTCTGTTGAAGAAATTCTCATTTTCTGTTTTAATCTTATTACTCGAGAGGAGAGAAGCAATATCTTGGAGGAATCCTTGTAACGAGTGCGGGAGACTGTTTTTCTTTTTTCATCGCTGTAAATTTGAAACGGGAATTAATGTGGGATTGAAGCTTTTCCCTACTTTGAATACTCGGCACCGTTCCATGTTTAACTACGTTTTATTGAATGTCACCACAAATATGGAACGCGAAAGTTTAAAATCTTAAATATGAATCTGCATAGGATATACAATGTTGGAGAGCTAGGAATACCGCAACATAAATACAATAGGTTAAAATTAAATATCGTGAATAACAATCCAGTTGATTGTGTATTCCTTTGTGGGGAAGGAATAGTTAAATACCATTGAAATATATTCGAAAGGTAGTAGGTACTCGTATTACGTCGACCACGTCAGTACCTAGGTCCTACTGTGTTTCTAAAAGTAATTTTGTTCCGTTTGCAATTGTCGCCGGCCCGTAATCTTTTTAACCCCGAAATGCTGAGTACAAAACCAGGGACGTTAAAAGTAAACCCACTTGGTAGATTACTTATTTATCTTGCACAATGTCCTTTGCGGGGCAATCGGGACGGATGGACCGCTAGACCCTTCACAATTATCATTTCGTTTCATGTTTTGTGGGCACGTGGGACTGTAATCTATTCAACCTTTCACCAAACTAACAAGAGGTTTACAATATTAATGCCTTGACTTTCACAAAAAATGTGCTTTCCATAAATCAAAGGTATAGTTTTTATTTTTCTGGAAAATATTACTAGCCAGTACAAAGCTTAAAAACAAATGGTATAAATTAAAAACCTTCATCTGCTGTAATCCTTATTAAGAGGAATATTACGTTATTCGTCGGCATGACGACCCTAAGGCATTGGAGGAGATTTGCCCACGGCGAATTTCTCAATTTCGCTTGGCTTGTTTACACGTAAGATTGTACGTAACTTTATAATCACCTATTTCAATAAGAAGGATGTGTTGTGAATAATAATAATTTTTATTTTGGATCCTTGAAAAGGTATATTTTTGGGTGTAGTAGATCATTACTTATGTATCGTTTCATGATCGTCTTAAAGTGACTCTTTTGATCTTTGGATAGTAAATGAAGTCTATGAGGTTAAAGAGCAGATGGTATTCCTATGTGAAGGGAAATAGTGCTAATTAATTCAATTCGCGTATATTCAGCATGAATGTATTTAACAATATGTCATAGAAGGATGTAAGTAAGAGTGCCTGTGACTTTTTCTTTCCTAAACCTAACATTTGTCTCTAATAGTCACTAGTCTCTAACATCAAGAGGCTTTATTGCGCTAGGTATTATTACTAGAGCGTTCGAGTGAAATGCCATGAATCGTCCAAAACTTGTGTATGGTTTACAGAGCAGTTATTTGTTCGCCGGACTCCGGGGAAGTACGTGTTCGATCGGAATTTAAACTATCCTTTGTACGTCGGGACGGCAGCCGCGCGGTGTCAAGCGGTTTAGCGCGAAGAATGGTTGGGTAACAAATGAACGAACTGACAGTTTTAACTGGCACTTGTTGATTTAATTTTGTAAGGGCTGATTTTTCAATCATCAGTTAAATTTTAACTGAAGAATAAACTTGTCATTTTGACATATTTCCCATACTGAAACTGTCAATATGCCAAACTTATTTTTCAGTTAAAAGTTATCCGATGATTGAAAAAGCAGCCCTAATAGGTATAACTTTTGTGGTGTGTAAATAAGTAGTCAATTGACATGGTTTTTCTATAGTGTCCAAATGGCTTTTCAATTGCTTTTGTATAGAAAGGACAACCTGTGACGTCACTTTACCACTCACTAACCTCCCTTAAAAGGTATTCAAAATAATTGCTTTTTTAGTGATAAAGCCCAATTCCTGTTAATGTGAATTAAGTGTGACATGTGATGCAGTGGGAACGTAAAAGTTAACTACCTATTGACTTTGCACAGAATGTTACAAAATTGGCATGTGCACACAGAAGCTCTTTTACTTTTGAATCCAATTGCACGGTTTTTATTAGACACTATCTTGGATATGGTTTGCTATTTCTTGTGATCGCAATCGCACTGGTTCAGTGCATTGCACCTGTTACCTTAAGAAATATTATACTATGTACACTTATGAAGCAGTATATGATTATTTCAGGACCAACGTTTAAAAGATTTGAACTTATCATTTTTACTTGTACGTCAAACTATCTTCAAAAATATTATGTCGAATAAATGTTAGGACATACCTGAATATTGCACCGTCATGGCGCTCGGCTAAAATCTTTTAATAAGTCCTCAATTATCTTTGATGTCTGTGACCCTTTTTACCTTTGACCCGCGCCTGCTCAAAGGTTTAGCCTTCAGCTACTTCAAAGTGAACTATCTCTAAGCTTGTTCGACCTTTGTTTGAAACTAGCAGTAGGGGTTCAGAATTGCTATACTAATTTTGTTTTATCCCTGACTCTTTACATCTGCTATTTTTGGAACAGTTTATTTTAAAGTATGACTGTTCTAATATACATTTAGTAGACCCCCAATAGATTTAGGCTGGGTTGCACCATCTTACTTTAACTTTAACAAACGTCAAAAATCTGTCAAACTCCATACAAAAACACCGGTTATCGTCAAAGTTACGGTCAAAGTAAGGTGGTGCAACTCAGCCTTAGAGGGTAATTTTTTGAATATAATACGAGTATCGTGAGAGTTCCATAACGGTAGAAATGTGTACGTTCTTTATTGTAAAATTCCATAAATCTGTTTCTAAAAATAAAGTTATAATTGTTCCGTTATTATACTTCAAAGTGCACATAGTTTGTGTGCAACCAGGCAGGAGCTCGCAAGCAGTAAATTAAATCACACGCAAGTTTAAGTCTCCACCTGAAGTATGTAACACGGTTAATGTAGAAAACCGTGTATTTCCACCAAAATGTTCTACACAGTTTCAAGCGGATAAAGTGCCTTAAGTTTGTCTACGGTGCACTTAATTTCACCTTCAAACTTGGTGTGTAAATTAAAGTAATGTTCAAAGGAGGCGATAAAGCAACACCGTGACATGCAATACAGTCAAATGTTACTATGTGTTTCTTACACGTAACGTTTTCCACTTTCTTGTTCATCGTTAACACGTCGGGAGTATTGATTCCAACTCGTTATGAATATTTTTGTAATAAAACACTTGGGTTGTATCATAACGTTCGCGACTCAGTTGCAAACGTTAATGTTCCTAGAAAACGAAAAGAAAAAATGGTGTCAAGTGGAAAGGTGAGAAATGTCGCAGGAAAAAATGAATTTTAAGAGAAATGTCTTTATAAATTCTTTTGATCAATTCTTTCTGGAAAACGAGATGTTTCAGAAAAGCTTTTGTTGTGTCAAAGTGTACGTACAGATATTAAGGGGTGGTTAAAAGGTGCCATTAGTGTATGTTACTGGCATACTCCTTATGATTTATTGATCAGTTATAGGATATGTCAAAAATGTTAAAACAGTGTCCAGTATATTAAAATATGATAGAACTATGGACATCTCTGCCTTCAGTGTAATCAAAAGGCGCGAGGTTCATGGTATCATTCATAAGCAGCACGTAAAGCCTTATACGTATCATCAATATAACAAGGTACCATGAAAAACTAAATGCCATCATTTGACCAATTGCCTGTCGAACCACAGAATAAGTAATAGTACAGGTAGGTACAGAAGGATTACTCCGCAAAACGATTTAAATAAATGCGAGTCTTGCTACGACGCGATACAGTGGAATTCAGCTCGCACAGCACTACGTACCTACAATTTTATTCACCTACAAGTTTTGTCTCTTTCTATCGCGTGCCTCTGAACTCTTCTTACGCTGTTAGGGTTGCTGTCTAGTGAAAAAATAATTAATCTACTTATTTATAATGAGGTACGTATGTAGGTAAGTATGCATTCATTATGGAAAACCTTGGGAGAGGCCTTTGTCCAGCAGTGGACGTCATTTGGCTGAAACGAACGAACGAATTCTGAGCAGTAGTAGTTATGGTAGGTTAGGTTCCTATACTATCCTAAGAATTATTGATTACCTACATGGCCAACATACCTTTCAGCATCTTTGGGAAGCGAAAAAAAAAAGATAAATCCGGTAGATTTCTTTTCGAATTTAAACACCCGAACGCCGCACAATATTTCTTTCTCTTTATGTCCATTTTTAAAGAATACTTCGATCATAGAATTATAATCATACTACAACGCACGCCAGCGTCCTGCTGACGGGCGCGCGCGTGACACTCGACTGATATAATACCCGCCGGCGGGGCGCTTCGCTGTAGGTAATTATCGGATGTACCGCGCGGAGTGAGCCAGGCCTGGTCGAACAACCCAATCAACATGTAAGGGAGACCGCTGCACGTTGTACAAATGATGCTCAATTTGAGTGTCAGGAGACAAATGAGTGTCACTAAAGCGCACTATTACTAGGTAATGTATCCACGTTTGATGGCGCAGGCTAATTTCGGCGGCTATGATGAATGCAGTTGGGTTTGAGCACTCGGCGAAATTGTGATTTATACGAGTTATAAATTGCGGACGCGGTGCTAGCGCGCATATATAAACTAGGTGATATAATAAATCTGTATCGTAACGATATACATATTAAACGCGAGATGCAGTCCCAGCGGAAAATTTAAAATCCAGTTTTATTTATTTCGTAAGCATTTTAATACTCTTAATAAGTGAAATTTTTCGAGTCTGTTAATAATTGTTCTTTAAAGCATTAATTTAATGATCAATTAATATAATTTGATAATTCAGTTCAGTGTAATTCGGTGGGTCGTCATTAATTTTTCCAATGAGCAGTTGATAGTAAATGATTCGTATAAATAATACTTTTTGAATAATCGGAAATACGATCATTGTTTACCGTTGAGCAAACCATGAGGAAAGGTAATTATCGTTTAATCTTTTAATCGGTAATTGAGTGTGGCTTCGTTTGCGGGGGCTGTTGGTATCTATGGAAAATAAAATGGGCAGTAAAATATCACTGCTATTTACATACTCAATGCAGGTGCTTTGGACAATTTGCAGTATCGAGGCAGAATTAACAATTGAACATACGAATGTATCGATGAAATCACAAAATACGCAAATGTTTGGTCCAACGCTATTCAGCCGTGTATGCGTTCGAATCCGTTACAATATTTCAAAGTCGGAACACTGCAGGGCACGGCCGGTCCCTCGAGTGTTTGCTGAGAGCGAGTCTGGGACAGGACTTTTTCATTTATTCTCGTGTACTCCTGGAGCAAACACCTAGTTTTTAGTTAACTGAGTAAAATGTATTTTCGGCCCAGTCAGTTTTATTTATTCACCTATAGCTGTAAGAAAAGAAAACTGTAATTTAACCTGTTATTAGGATCCAAATGTTAGCATTGGCCTGCTAGGACTGGCTGGTATGGGATAGTACCTAGCAAAAGGGCGCAATCGAATCGTAGATAGGTGAATAATAATTATCTCATAAATGGTTTTAATGACGCTCCTTATTTGGAGAAAAAATCGGCAAAAGCCAAAACCTTTTCCAATTTAATAACTTTTTTCTACGTCTAGCTGACTAGTCAAGTGTCGTCTCAAATTTTATGTAAAAACTTGTAATGTATTGGAAAGTAATGAAACCTGTCGTTGGTGAAAATTGACGCTTATTTTAACTTCCTTATAAAGGGGCTCTTTTCTTTGATCGAGAAACGTGAAAATTAAGGCAAACGGTGCACCGTCATAAATTAATTACTTCGTCAGTCCCCGGAGCCAATTTTGTCAAGTCACATAACCATGCCGGGACTCGGTGAAGTCATTTTTAATGAAATCGAATGGCACCTCACTGACTTCATTTACATAATTTTATTAACTGTACTAGTCTTGGCCCGTCGCCGTCGCTCTAATGCTATGAAGATACTATTGCCGCTTCCCCGGGAATCATTATTCCTATAGATGGAATTTCAAAAAGTGTTTTTAATCATGTTGAGTATCAAGTGATAGTTATAATATCGAAACGATTTCCATATCGTGTGGCCCCGGCTTTAGTGTTTTATCGAAATGGACCTGAGAAAGATTTTTTAGTCTTTTCTCGACTCTCCATTTAAGTAACATTTGCATAGAATTGTGCGCTTCATTTCAAATCCAATAGAAATATTATTTGCATACCGAAATAGAACGGTTTATTCTGTCGATATATTACATTGTCTTCGTATCTCACAGTCTCACGCGTCCGAAAGGGTTAAGTACGCAACAATGTCTGAGTGGTCCCTGTGGATCGGTTTACGACATACCCAACTATGTAAATCTGCGTGTGACCTTCCTTGGATTATCTTACTTAGCTCGAGCTCATTGGATTATTTTACCTTTACCTGTGTTACAATACAAAAGAAATGTGCCACGACTATAATGGATTACGAATTTCTAAAATAATAAAATAAATTGGAATCAGGTATGGCCATGAACGAGATTAATGAGATTGCCTTTTTTCGTGAAGCAAACTGGAATATAAAGTGAAAGATAAAATTATTTCGTAAATCTTAACTTAAATGTTTTTTTATTTCCTTGAATTACGTACCAAGTGCTATGCTTATTTGACACGTATTTCTCATTGCCTGGGATGCATAGATCATGCATTATTCAAGCGGCTTATTTTGCACATGCCATAGCCAATACATTCGAAATTACTAGGAAACTGACGGCGATATCGAACTACGAAATAAAACCGTGCTATTATGCATGAAATGGCATTGAATGGCAGTTTCCATTGACTACTCTTATGTTTAACGTCCATTTTAAACTGCCCTCCGAACGGATGCGCTCTTCAAAACCAATATTCCATACAATACAGAATTCATAGCGATTTATCCGATTTTCTTTTGTTTTTATAGAATGGTTTTTTAGTCGCTTACGACTGGCGATACATTTTATTAAACATCACACAAAGTGATCAATGTACAGTCAGCGTCAAATAGTTTGTGACAACCAAAGTGATCAAAAAGTTGACAACACAGCCTTATACCAATTATAACAAAGACATGTTGCGAACTTTTTGGCAACTTTGGATGTAACATAAATTCAGAACGATATTATTGTACGAGTACACATAATATGAAACTGCCATAACGCATTTTCAGATTCATACGTATTATATGATGTTGACTGTCGTAATTTATTGTTCGACATTAGTCACTCAGTGAAGCGTACTTGATGTATGGAACCACAGATGTCTTGCTCTAAGGACTGCAAATTGCTCCGTTATATTATAAGTACTTAATATATTATTTCGCTGAAATATCGATAAACAATTGCAATAAAAAATATTAACAATAGTTAACGTTACTATAAGCTTACTATTAGTAACGCTTATTATTCAATACTTATTTATCATGAGTTCGTATACATAAATTGCTGAATTGTATTTTTCATTTGGTTAAAGAACATAATCATGATTTCCAACAGGTCTCACCAATATTATTTGTGTAAATTACTATAGGTAATAATATAAACTTCAGTGTTGACTTTTAGTTTAATTTAATGGGTATTAATTCCGATCAGTGTCATATTAGCAGAGGCAGAGCGTTCATGCATACGATTAACTTTAAAGGCTGCAATATTGAAATTGGCTACAAAATTATACCATTGCAGGCAAATAAATCTTCAAAGTAGGTTATGTATATTAAGATCCTAAAGTAAGATTTTATCGTACCACAAGGTATGTACCCCACTATTATGTTAGTGGTTTACGAGTAGGTACAATATGCCACGTCTTGTTGAGTTGGTCAAACTTATTTATTGTAAGCAACGTATTATTGCATTTCAGTTGATAATATTCAATCGGACACACTTTCATCGTCACGTTCGTTCGTTCGTTCGTTTCAGCCAAATGACGTCCACTGCTGGACAAAGGCCTCCCCCAAGGTTTTCCATAATGAACGGTCCTGCGCTGCCCGCATCCAGGCTCTTCCCGCGACCTTTACCAGATCGTCGGTCCCACCTAGTAGGAGGCCTGCCCAAGCTACGTCTTCCAGCCCGTGGTCGCCACTCGAGAACTTTGCCAAGCCCCAATGGCCATCGTCTCTACGAGCTATGTGCCCCGCCCACTGCCACTTGATTTTAGCAATTCTGCGAGCTATGTCGGTTACTTTGGTTCTCCTGCGGATCTCCTCATCTCTGATTCGATCACGCAGGGAAACTCCGAGCATAGCCCGCTCCATCGCCCTTTGGGTGACCGTGAGCCTTCTTATGAGGCCCATAGTAAGCGACCACGTCTCATCGTCACGGTCATCGTCACGTACCTACATATAAAAATAAATGAATTATACGCTTATAAATACTGAGAATCTCAGCACAGCACTTCACAAAAGTTCAATACACTGATTGAAAGGCAGCCTGTATTATGTGAAATAAAAAAGAGAAATTTATGGAAACCAGAAAGGCAAAGCGAAGATTACATTTATTGATCCAATACAATCATGCGGGTGGTAACACCGCTTTTGTGAATTTTACAATGTCAAGTTATTTGGCCGGTTCCGTACATAAAAAGTGTTGTGATAAATGTACGGAGGAATGATTAGACAGAAGCGACACTGACAAACGACATGGTGGGGACACCAAACATCTGTTATTCACAAGAATAAGATAAATACAGTAAGGGAATTGTGACAAAATCAGCCACTTTTGGGGGGGCGCATTGTTAAGATAAAGAATGTCTTGAATTAAGCTTAGTAGTCTAGGCACAAAATGGCTTACTAGCTTATCGTCAAGTTGACGTGAGTGTTTTTGAAGTAACACCCGCTTTTATACGATTACCAAGCGATTTTATTGTCCGCGCTGAAAGAGATTTTGACTCGATAAGTATGCTTAGGCGGGATTATAATAATAGGCGCGACGTTTCTATTCAATTTTTGAGGGATCGGATCGAGATGTATTGGATTTGTGGCTTTTAAAGTTGAAACAAATACCTTATTGTTTAACAAACAATGTAGTCATTAACTGTTAATTAACGCAGATAATAATTTTAAAGCTTGGCTTAGCATAAATTAAGGTACGATAGGATCAGTCTGTTGTTTAGGACGTGGAGTGATTTAATTGTGTGTATTTTTACTTATTAATGTAAAAGTATTTCTAACTACAGTTAAGGTACACTTCAGTGCCTGTACAAACTTGGTATTCCTTAGGCCTATTTTTTCGAGTAACTACCTAAAATAAAACATAAAACGGACTTTAGACACAATCTCAAGAGATTTATTTAAAGCAATTTGCGGAACAAATGGAAGGACATGCTTTAGCACGTAGGAACATCGATTACTATAGCGAGCCTCGGGTTTCCGATGAATTTTTTCCCCTTTTGTTCTCGATAGGCGGAGGCTAATAGTTTTTCCATTACGGGGACCGTGGGCCACATTGCCAAGAAAGTGGCCTCTTGCCGAGGGTCAGATTAGAGCAACAATCTGTTTTAAAATTGTATCTGGGAGACCCTAAGAAAATAATATGCAATATGAAGTACTTACCTAATAGGTATTTTATCAATTTTCACAATAAGTATCACAGACACTTAGAAGCCCAAAGTGCGCAATGCTGATTAATTCGCAATGTCTTCTTACTAAACATTACTTTTGTAGGATAGGAAATTGACTGTGTTTCTGTCATCGTTGTCTGTAATTAAATTAACATACTTTTGTAAGCTACAAATTAAGTAAAACGCGTCCACAACGTAAAAAATGTTACGATTTGAACTTTCTTATCTGCGGTCGCCAAGCTACTTTGCCAACCGCAGCCCTCAGCCTCAGCTGTTATGCCTCTGTGGGACGAATTTTTTATTGTTCTTTATCTACGTAAATCTTTGTTATTTAGAGTATTCTTTACAATATTTTAAAATTGAGTTTATGACTTCAAAAATTGAAGCTGAATATTATTTTCATGGCTGTAATACGTCAAAAACTTTTCAGATATAATAAACTGAAGACCTAATACATATTAAGTCAAGTGAAAATTGTAGCGTAACTTTAAACGTGCTTCAATTCTATAGAAAGATTTAAGCTGCGTAACATTATTCTAACAGTTAAAATACCCCAAGAAATCTCTCATGATTCAAATCTTATTTCCTCTACAGTTAAAAATGTTTCTTACAAAAACGAAAATAAACAAAAGGCTGCGTCGCAAAGGCTATGTAATAAATTAAATACAGATTAAATGCTTTGGGCACGATTGTGAATAAACCTGTAAGGGTCAGTGCGGCTCAAAGTGGCTTTGCTAAATTGATTTTACGTGTATTGTGAACTTCGTCGTCGTCGTGTTTTAGCTAGTAGTCCAGTCATTATAGTAAGTTCACCTCGGAATTCGAGATACCCAGCTGTAAGTCTGTAAATACGTGTATATTGACACCCTAAAAGTTGTCTCAAAACCTACATATGGTAGGGTGTAAGCAACTATTAAATTTCAAGGTCAACGGTCACAAAAATCGGTTTTTTGCGCTTTTTTTAGAAATATCTCATTTCCTGTGGGTTTTTTGCTATTTGTATTTATTATCAATATTGTAGAATACTAAATTCTCTACAAATTTTGTTTAAAAACTTTTTTTATACGGTGAACCGTTTTTGAGATAGAGGGCGGAGAGCGCGCGGTCACTGCATCACTTCAGGTCTACTTAAGCGGTTTAGATTTTTCATACAAAAGGATTTTCCCGCTAATTCCTGTGGGAATTTCGGGAATTCCTTGTTGTAACTAAGCTTTGAGTTTACTAAGGTACCTACATGCCAAATTTCAAGCGTCTAACTTCCGTTAAGCGTTTAGATTTTTCATACAAAAGAATTTTCCCGCTAATTCCTGTTACCGTGGGAATTCCTAAGTATACTATAACCTGCCCAGGTGTATGAAGAATAATTGTACCAAGTTTCGTTAAAATCCGTCGAGTAGTTTTTGTTTCTATAAGGAACATACAGACGGACAGAATTCTATACATGAAATATATTTTCAAAATAACTATGAGGGGGTGATTAGTGATCGATACTGATGCCAAAAATGCAATCAGTAAATTTTTTGTCTGTCTGTCTGTCCGTCTGTATGTTCCTTATAGAAACAAAAACTACTCGACGGATTTTAACGAAACTTGGTACAATTATTCTTCATACACCTGGGCAGGTTATAGTTTACTTAGGAATTCCCACGGGAACAGGAATTAGCGGGAAAATCCTTTTGTATGAAAAATCTAAACGCTTAACGGAAGTTTTAGACGCTTGAAATTTGGCATGTAGGTACCTTAGTAAACTTAAAGCTTATTTACAACAAGTAATTACCGAAATTCCCACGGGAATTAGCGGGAAAATCCTTTTGTATGAAAAACCTAAACCGCTTAAGTTGACCTGAAGTGATGCAGTAACCGCGCGCTCTCCGCCCTCTATCTCGAAAATGGTTCACCGTATAAAAAAATTTTTTAAACAAAATTTGTAGAGAATTTAGTATTCTACAATATTGATAATAAATACAAATAGCAAAAAACCCATAGGAAATGAGATATTTCCAAAAAAAGCGCAAAAAACCGATTTTTGTGACCTTTGACCTTAAAATTTAATAGTTGCTTACACCCTACCATATGTAGGTTTTGAGACAACTTTTAGGGTGTCAATATACAAGTATTTACAGACTTACAGCTGGGTATCTCTAATTCCGAGATTCTTACCTAATTTAAGCTTAAATGACTGGACTATAGGAACCGGACTATCTGGGATTTGCCGTACTGTTTTATTTCTCTAGCTTATCGCTTATCGGTTGCTCTGCGACCCGTGGCGGGGCAAAAATGATTGATAGCGTTAAACTGTATTTTATTTTACACAACTTTCCTCTTGCCAGGTCCTTTAAAGGAAAATCGTCGATAGATAAATTGGTAGAAATATGGATTTGTGGTACCTACTACCCTATTACCAAAACAGGCTTTATTTACATCACAAAAGTATTTTACCCGAGTAAGTATAACACAAATAAACGATAAGAATTTTATTTCGTCAACCTATTTACAGTTGCCTTAGATCTTTTCCGCATTGATCTTTATTTTCTAAATTGTTTCTCAACAGACGGAAATTGTGTGTCAAATTTTTAGATTTATAAAGATGCGGGAATCTAAGACAGAGGGTCTGGGAAGACGAGGTCACCGAGTTAATCTGGTTTGTCCGTAGCGAGTGCGCTCGAAGCCCGCGGCACAAATAGCTCCACATTTCTTCCTACAGCCTCTCGCCGACATATCGACCCAATGTTCCACACCTTTATGAAACATCCCGCTTATGAGCTTCGGTAACCTATTCAAGTAAATGCCGATTCGTCTTTATGGTCACGGCGGATTTCGCTACGAGCCACGAAATTCGAGCTGGTTTGTGCAGTGGCACTTTGTGGGAATCGATTCAATCACATCTTGGTTATAAGTTTGCTCTACTCTCTCTGTGTTCTTTGAAAAAGGTGCCTTAATTCGCGTGAAGTTTAGTTGCAAATGACTGAAGTATTATTCTTTTGTTGAACTTTCGCTGAAACTCTTCGTTCTTCCGGGAATCGCAATTAGTGGAAGAATTTTATTCGTACATTTTGAGTAAATTTTATCAACTAACTTGTGCCGGAGCTCATCAACGGATTGACAACTTGACGTGGCCTCCAAAGCACGGAACTATTTTCCTTAGTAGCTTATGCACGCCTTCGTTAATCTTCTAACCAAATTGAAAATACAAAGTAGGTGCTGACATTTTGTTTGATATTAAACTCAAGACAGCCGAATTCTTCATTAGCAAACTTCGACGTTCCTTCAATTTACCGATATCCTTTGAACACGGTACGAGTATTTATTGTAACGGAGCGGGAACGTGGCCGACGCGAGTAGATATAAGCGGACGTTTTGCTTTGATTGATGGGGCGTCACTCAGAGTGGTAATATTTCACGGGTTCCTAATGATGTATTGGTACACCCTTCAGTCGATTACAACGTCTCTTTAAATCATTCGATTAATAAGCGCAGTATTATAATGTAAGTATAATAAAAGATATTAAAGTTAAACACTTTAAACTAGAGGAAATCAACTGCCTCCGGTGGGAATTGAACCCACGTCCTATAACTTTTTATTTCAGCTTTAAATAGATCATCATCTGATGATGTTAAACTTTGTGTTTGTTTGTTATTATGTTCTTACGCCGAAACGTTACGACGCGAACCGCGGTCAGAAACTATTTTAAATTAATTAAGAGCGTTTCTGAGAAGACAATTTGACAGAAGATGTTACGGAAAATATTATAATGAAAACTTGTGATGTTCCGTTTTAATTTACCATTAATACTTGGTAATCAATTTTACGTTCCAGTAAGTACAATGGATAGCTTTATTGTGGTTCGGGCGAATAAGTTCATTAGCCTCCGATATTTAATCGCTTGTATTGTAACGTAGAACTACGAAACTTTTTGTACTGAAAAATGAAAATGAAAACGAAAATGAAAATGTTTTATTTCATAAATAAACTTAGTTTAAAGTACATTTTGGTAACATTCCTTTGAAGTACAGAAATAGAACTGTGGTTATTTTCCCAGACACCTTCGTCCTTCACTGATCATACAGTAAAAGATATATTTTATCGTAAATATTTCTTAAAATTGGTTTTCCACTTAGTTACACCTCACAACAACACTCGACGTGAGTTATTCAACATTTTATTAGGATGGGATATACCTTGATATTATCACATTATGATACAATTTGTATTGGTATGAGTAGATGTCCCTTGCTGCTGAAATCCGTGGTATGCTTCAAGGCCGTGATGGACGAATTGTCTAAATTGTCTTGTTATTATTAGTCCATCTTATAGGATAAGATCTTATCTTCTATCTATAATTGAGGTAAAACAACGTTCAACTTCGACTTCAAAAGTGTAATTTTCCCTGTGCGATACAAGGAAGATAGTCTTGTTTTGCTGCTGTTCTCATTCTATAATTTAAGTTCCATCACATTAGACTGAAATAATTGTTTAACAAAAGCAACTTCACCAATTCCATTGTTTGTTTCATTTACAAGGGTTGTTTTCCCTTTATCTCTTTCCTTAGTTTTCAAATCCGGGGAATACTGGTAGAAATCTACAGCACAGTTAGAAAAATAAACAGAGGTCGTTGTGGTTTTTGTTTCAGCAATGGCGTCGATATTTACCCGTGGAGATAAGCTAACGACAAGGAGTAACCAATTTGGATGTTGCGGGGAGGCTAAGCCTCTGAGATTTAGCGCATCGGTGTCCATTAAGACAACGGCGACTAGTAAACTCCTACTAGGGACCCGGACGGTCCGGGTTTTATCTATGTTTACTATGTAAATGGCTTCGCATAGATATTGTGGCGGTAATATCTTGTTTCCTATGCTCGATAAGGGTATTAAGTATTCGTGTGTTTATGGTAATCCGCCTAAGATACTATGTTAATTTCGTCGTGTACGATGAGTTTCATGAACAAGAAAATTGAAATTTTGCAATTAACTTAAACATATTACCTAAATTATTCCGTTATTTGGGACTAACGAGTTTTTGTTCTTCGACATCCAAAATCCCATAGGCTTTTTCTGAGCAAATTGATTTACGTTACGGCGTTTTTCTCAAGAGCCCGCAAATGCCATTAAAACTTGTTCTTGCATTCCTAATAAGCGTCAAGTTTTTCTGGCACTGTTTAACAGCTAATTTTGTTATTGCAAATTAGACCCTAATCAGCGCGCTTAGGGTTCATCAGGGGCTAAAGACGAGCGTGTGCTATTAAAGCTCTGCGGCGGACGGCTGGCCCGTGATTGATGATGCCAATTCGCCACTTGTCCGGCACCAGCGAGCTGGGAGCTCCGAACGCTCCCGGCGTTATAAGACTTGGCACGCTCCGTTCCATTAAATTGTTTTTTTTTTTTACTCTATTTCACTCCTCATTCGAAATTAGAATCCTAGAGCGCAAGTTCTAAGAGGATTTTGGTACATAGTTAAATCAACTTTTGCTAGCGTCCAAAGTTTTAAATTAAGTGGGTCAATATTAGGGCACATTATTAGGCTGTGGCCGGACTGACAGAGTAAATTGTGCTGAACACTGTGATAAATGTCATTATCGACAATCTTGTCTGGCTCTATTTCACTTCCGCGCCGGCACTTCTACTTCAGCTTTATATGACTTGGCAGGTTTAGCTTTATTAAATTGATGCTTTTTGCCCTATTTCACTTCAAGTCCTCAACAGCGCTATCTTAAAAAAGGTTTGATAAGATTTCTTGTTAATAATAGAGTTTTATATAGCGTAAAATTTATCGTCTCGATTTAGCGTACAATACTTACCTAACAATATGAACTTGTGTGTTCAAGTCTAATCTATTTACATAATCATCTCATAAATCATTCTAAGGCTCTGACAACATTAATGTAGCTTGACAATGGTTTAGACGCAAATGTGAAACTTGGCGACATTATGGAGCTTATTATATAAGCGGCTGTGGCTGATGCTCTTCAATTAAAGATCTAATTTGAATGTGGCGTCAGACTCGTTATTTATGTTATCAAAACCGCCGCCAGTCCAACCGCGGCTCTAGTCCGCCCAAGTTACACGCTCGGTTCTATTAAATTGGATATTTTTCCCCACTCCTCACCGCAAATTAGAATTTAAATTTATATGAACCCGGCATTTATTCACCTCGTCGTTATAATTATTACTTAACGTAATTGAATACCTATATGAGAGTGCGTTAGCGAATCGAATGTCTTCATTTATGGGGCAACCCACTCGTCGCTTCTACGCTCATTAAAGTAATTGATTACTTAGTGTTGCTCGCTTGTAATGAAACCGAAGCGTGGTGCCATCCGTAACGAGTTCTTTAGGTGTTTCTTAATGTATTACGCGGAATAAATATCACTTCAACGTAATGTACATATTAATTAACGCTCTACGAACATCTGCAAGAGGTATTACAGGAGTAAATACAACTTTGCACATGCGGGAGACCCAAACTTTCGTTAATAAATTGGTGGAATTAATTAATTCTGCTGTTTGAAGAATCGTAATTTATAGCGCAATTAGCAGCAAGATTAGTGATTGTTGGCGAGTTTAGTTAAACTCATGGATACTTTGACTTATTTGACTTTGTTATTGCAACGTTTTACTAGTTGTTATGTGATCAACAACATAACAGTGATTAGAGACTCATTCTACTGATTCTACACAATATTAGTTAAGCAGGAAATAATCATGTTCCTTTAATTCATTAGTGTGGGATGTATGATCGTTTGATCGTAATAAATTATTCAAAATTCAAATTATCACCCATTACCGTGTCCCAAGCTAAGTAGAGTGTGCATATAATACATTAAGTAGGTAGGATTAGACAACATTACCAACCCATATGAATACATATTTATGCATAACTGTATCGTGCTGATTTATTTATTATTGATATTATTCACATCCTTGAAAGGGAACAGCCGGTTACGCTGTAGACATCTTGTCAGTCACGAAATTAGAGAATACTCAACCATAAAGGATTTGCGGTCAGGCCAAAGTTGATGTAGCTCGCATTGTATGATTACTTTAACCTGACCGCAGACTGCATCCAGTGCGGCAAATCCAGTTTGAAAAAGGCAATCTTAAAAGTCTAATGCAATATATCGAGTTTTGATTGCTCCAGTCAAGATGCAAATATCGTTTGTGCGCTGATTGGGCGCCAGGCGATCTATCAGCCGCCCGCGCCTAGCACGTACTTATCTTGCCGGGCGCGACACGCCGAGCTCGATCACGCTTAAAAAGATTAACATGTTCCCCGCAGATTGATGTCGATGCCTCGGAAAATTCACCTCCGATATTTTAACGCCCCATTATAAGCTCTTAATAACGACACGTCAGTTCGCCAATAAATTCCTCGAAAGATTAAAATGTTATCAGAGATCGGTGCCGATACTTCGGAAAATAAAGTGGTGAGATTTTATGCTGTACGACTATGCAATTACTGTGTATTAGTTTCCCAATAACAGCTCCAGTTCGTTCAGTCTTTAAAATTGGCTATTACTGAAACGAAGTAAGCACGCTCGTTCTCGGCCATAAATAGAGAGAACCGATAAGGGTAATGTCCGCGGGGGGAATAGGCGTATAACGGCAAATAAACTTAGTTATAGATATTGGCAACTGGCTCTTAGAATGCTATTTCCTATGCTAATAACAATTTTATTAAAATTACGTGTACTGAGCAAAGTTACAAATGAAACATAAGCAGTTTCAGTTTGAATTTAGTAGAAATGAATGTCGTAACATGAACGTGATAAGTAGATGCTAAGAATCTAAATCGAGTTCTAATGGAATTTTCCTTACCAATCATAAGAGCTAAGTTCAGTGCTGAAGCTAAACGGTTCTAACGTGACCGCTTTACCTCTGTGACTAACGACAATAATTAAAAAGGTTTGACTCTGAATTTCCCTTGTAATACCTTCCAGCCCGGAGCTGTTATTGTTAATGTCGGTGCTCATTTAAATAGATGTCTACCTGTTCTCTACGCACATTTGTACGCCGAGCGCCAACGACGTAGGCAAATGTGGCTGAAAAAACGCATTTACTGTGTACTGCCATGTTGCCGTACGACGAAGCTTTTTAATTATTTTGCGGAAACTGGATTTTGCGCAAGAATTGAGCGAAGCGCTTTTATTATTATTGGTAACTTTATGTCGGTTTTATGTAGAGCGCCATATTTAGGCAAAACATTCGTAATCTAATATATTTTGTCAGATTTTACATTCCGTATCTAATCGGAACGTTCCAACTTATAATAAAAGTAATATTACCGAACTTTTCAGAGGAGAAACGCGTTTGAAAAGTTGATAAATATAGTCTATAGAAATTGCCGAGTGAAATTTATTTGAAGCATTTCAACGGTCAGTGACGCGACAATATCAAGGTCCGTGCAGCAAAATATGGGACCACAAAGCTTATGCGTGTCACGGCGCTGATTGATGGCGCCCGCGTCTTTGTGGGCCGCTTGCGCACCAAATGTGTCTCAAAACGACGCTCTTCGTTGACAAAAATCCGTTTAATATAGCTGACGCCCGTCAAATATTGCGTCGTATAGCTTGAATTGATAGATTAAGGAAAAGCTTATTTTATTAAAAGTGTGTTAGTAGCTTTAAAACTCATTAAGAATGTTATCTGTTATGGGATTACGCTTTTATTATAATACCTTAACTTCTAAGTAACCATCTGATATCTTAATAAGCATAAATTAATTTCGTAACTCGGTTTAAGCTTCATATTAATTTGTATAAGATTGTCAAGTATTCTATTTGAATATTGTGAATTGAAATGGAAATGCAAATACGTATTAACTGCAAGGTAAATTGGATTGCAATAAAGCTTGTAATCGCTGAAATGCACCGAGTTGCATGCACACAAGTTCCGGGGCGACTAAATAAAGCTCACTACGGAACGACAAACGCTTAGAACGCGATGTTGTTGTCGTGTTTGTGTTACATTAAATTATACGAATGCCGGGTTAGGTCTGTTAGGTAAACATTTTCCGTTACCTACTCCATTGTCCGCGGCCCGGCTTACTCCGTTCATATTTGATTAAAATGGAAATTTTATGAAAATTTACCTGCCGTGTTGTAGTTAGGTATGTGTATAATACGAACAAATTATTATGTTTACGTTTTTGTTCATCTACAAATAACAACATTTGCATTGTTACAGGTTTAACAAATGGTTGAGTTAACAGAGAACATCTCTTCGGCCGAAACATGATTTGGGTAAGTTACTCGTAGATTTTATTCTTGTGAGCTTTGAAATGTATTAATGTGCGTAAATAGGTATAGGTACTTACATGAAACCTTTATCTAGTTGCCGATCGGAGGATGAGTATTAGTACGCATTTGATTGGTCAATGCCCATGCGTGGTTGTGAGTTTAGGAAGAAGACAGCCATTTTAAATTTTTCCTTTTTTTTAGCATGATATTGTTTAATCCTTTTTACATAAATCTATTGGTCTATTTATATCAGCCGATAAATGGTCAATCACAAGCGTACTTTTCCTTATCCAGTGACAGTCCTTTAATGACAGTGGCGGCGCGCGCGCGAGAAGGGAGCGTCAGGATAAGGCGATCGTGCGCGAGCGCGTAGCTGTGCGCGTAGCGCAGAGGAGCTTAGATTTAAATAATTAATTTGTTTAAATATTAATGAAAATTTTATCTTGTCGTTGATTGAAGGATAAGAGTATTAGTACGCACGTGATTTGTCAGTTGTGGACCACGTACGGCACCACCCAGCGTGGTTGTAAGTTTAGAAAGAAAACAGCCATTTCAAAATTTCCCTTTTTTTCTTTAGCAAAATGATCTTTTTACGACATTGTTTAATCTTTTTATAACGTATAAATGAAACCTATATTATTATCAGCCGATAAATGACCAATCACAAGCGTGCTTTTCCTTATCCAGTGACAGTCCTATAATGAGTGGCGGCGCGCGCGCGAGAAGGGAGCGTCAGGATGAGCGCGGGGCGCGCGGTGCGGCGATCGTGCGCGAGCGCGTGGCGGCGCGCGTAGCGCAGGAGCTTAGATTTAAATAATTAATTTGCTTAAATATAAATGAAACTTTTATCTTGTCGTTGGTTGAAGGATAAGAGTTACGCACGTGATTGGTCAGTTGTGGACCACGTACGCACGGCACCACGCAGCGTGGTTGTGAGTTTAGGAAGAAAACAGCCATTTCAAAATTTCCTTTATTTCTTTAACACAATGATCATTATTGTAATCGATTGGTCTATTTACAAACCTCTCTGCTATTTACAAACAAAACTACTTGCTGATGTCAGCCAATAAATGGCCAATCACAAGCATACTTTTCCTTATCCAGTGACAGTCCTATAATGACAGTGGCGGCGCGCGCGCGAGAAGGGAGCGTCAGGATGAGCGCGGGGCGCGCGGTGCGGCGATCGTGCGCGAGCGCGTGGCGGCGCGCGTGATGCGGAGCGCGCGCGTGGCCGGCGGCGCGTCGCCCGCGCCCGCGCCTCCCCCCGCCCCCCCCGCGTGATGCGCGCGGACCGCGCCGCGCTGCTCGCGTGGCTCGTGTGCTGCGCGGCCGCGCTGTCCTCGCACAAGTACAGCACGCGCGTGGTGCGCACCAAGTACGGGCCTCTGCGCGGGATCGTGGTGCACTCCCATCCGCAGGTCGAGGCCTATCTCGGCGTGCCGTATGCTACGCCGCCTCTCGGTAGTCTTAGGTGTGTATTATTTTTTACTTAGGCTGGGTTGCGCCATCTTACTTTAACTTTGAAAATCTGTCAAACTCCATACAAAAAACGTCGGCTAACGTTATAGTTACCGTCAAAGTTTGGTGGTGCAACTCAGCCTTAATTACCGTCTCAAAATATTGTTAAGAAAAGCCATAATCCACATAAGTAAATATTCTCAAATTCTTAGGTTTCACGCAAAATTTACATTACTCGATAATGATGAATTCAAATAACACTATGCCCTGTTTCCCCTGAGCAATTGACATGGAGTTTGTATGGTAATAATAACACATGCACATGAAACACTGTTTTAAATTCATTTGGCTTAGGATCATTTATTACCAAAAGTTGTTCCACTTGAAAAACTTGCAGATAACCAAAATAGTCCCTGAAGACTAATCCTGAAAGATAACGTAGTGTAAGATAACATTCACGAAGTTCCTTTTGAAAGAAGTAAAATTTATTTCCAGTGCTTCTTAAAATGTTTTTCAGATAAGGTTTTGACGACTGAAAACATTATAAAAATACTGTTTCTATTCTTAGCTTTGTTTGTTTAGTGTATTTTGATGACAATTCTTCAAATCAAACGTTTTCAATGTAAGCAAACAACAATGTTAACATCCTTTGTGTTAAATTGTGACTCTACGCTTGGTAGAGTGTATAAAGAAAGAATATGGACTCCTAAATCATGATTTGGTTCGCTTATTCAACAAAGCAAACTTTTTATGTAATATAATAGTTCTATTACGGTTTTCCTCATATTATTTACGTAGTAAAATACGAGTACAGTGTTTAATCGCCCCAATATAATATTACTAGGATGTTGTAACTTTTATTAACATGGCCCAAAGGGTATAAACTGAAAAATATTTTTCACATCCACATTACTTACCTGGAGCAATGATGGGTTTAAACCACAGTGTCCACAGGCGCCCCCCGCCGCGGCGCCTTTGCCTTTTACTGGCCTTTGCCTTTTGCCTTTGTCTAGGACGAGGATCTACGATACCCTAAACACCCACACCTCCTTTTTGCTGCGTCACTGGTCACAAAACTGACAAAACCCTTTGGCAACCAGATACATGCGTCGCAGTGGCGCAACACTCGGCTGGCGGACGCGTTGGGGCCGCCGTATCAGAGGCGCTTCTCGCGGTGGCGCTGCTGCCTTTTACTTTTCTCCTAAATAAAGAACTGAACAGAACAGAACTGATAGAAACCCTTTGGAAACCAGATACATGCCGCCGGTGACGCCGTCGCAGTGGCGCAACACTCGGCTGGCGGACGCGTTGGGCCCGTCGTGTCCGCAGGCGCCTCCCGCCGCGGCGCCGCGAGACGACGCGTTGCTGGTGCACCCGCGCGCGCGCATACGGCAACTGGAGCGATTGTTGCCCGTCCTGGCCAACCAGAGCGAGGATTGCCTCTACGTTAACCTTTACGTTCCTGTTAACGGTGAGTGCTTGTCAGACAAACCGTTCAGAGAACGTTTAAAATAAGGCGTGTAATTATAACAATACTTTATGTATTCCTATATATTGACAATGAGAAATATTGACTATTTTTAAAAGTCGTTATGAAAACTATTGTTACTGCAACGAATCAACTCTTGGTCTATGTATTACCTAAATAAGTTTGTTGAAAAATAATATTAGCGTCTGTATTAACTTAATTCCAAAATTAGGAAAACATTTTGTGCAACAAGATGTAAGCAATGTTTGTTAGTTTAGACGCAGCTTAGAATTGTCTTTAGGTTACATGTAGGTAGCATTTACGTACCATTAAATTATGCCACGATGTGTTGTTAACTCACCTTAAAAGTACTTTTTGTACTGAAGCATTCTGACGCAAATATTACGCAATCACAAACGAACTTTTTGACACCGAATTACCGAAATGTACGTCCGAAATAACGGTCACAAAACAAAAATGAAAATTCGCAACTTTTACGCCCACGTTAAAAGCCCACTTTTTAAGTAAACAATTTCCGGTACTTATTTCACAGATTTATGGCTACAAAAGGCGCCTTTTAAAATGATGTCAAAATGAGTTAAATCATTTGTGTAAGTGAATGAGTGCGTTGCTAAATGTGAGGTAATGACGTCGGCTTGATTGTTCCCTCTGGTTCCTTGGTGACGTGACATCTGATAGCTGGGAACAATAACATCGGGGTAATGGGGCGGCGGCGCTGATTCGCATGCGGTCCCGCGGAGCTCATTAATCCTTGCCAGACTGTTCATTCATATTTTATTCACGTCATTTCTCTACTAATTCAGTGTCCGTTAAACAAGCCGCTTCTCAAATATGCAGCGAGCCCCGTGAAGATGTTGCGATCCCTCATAGAACTTGACTTGAGTGCGGGTTTATTAGAATTTGTTCTGAGTGGGTGCGAAATATAGAAGTGTTGCTGTAAACAAGTAACGCAAAGTTCTATTAATAGAAAAAACGTATTCTCACTTATTTTAATAACCGAAAAGTAAATTTTATTTTAATAAAGAATACAAATACATAAATAAGAATAAATTATTAACAAATAAGAAGCAAATAGTTATAATGCTAATGGGTATATTGGAGCTACTTCCTGTCTCTCTCATATAAAATCTAAGTAGGTACCTACCTGTATTTTGTGTTATTGCTACCGAAATGCTACTAGTTGTAGTTACTATAAGTTATGACTTGTGTCCGTACAAAACTCTTTGTTACTGATGTGTGTCTACAGAGCGATATTTTATCTCAAAGTGCTATCAAGAACGGGAAACGCGGAACGAAGATTCATCGCGCGAGTGGAGCCGGCGGGCATGGCGTCGAGGCCTCAATTCCGTAGTGCATTGCAGTGCGTGGTGCTCCCTGCAAGCAGTGCGGAAGTGAGGCTAAGACTGTCTCTTTCGACGTGGCTGGACAATGCGACAGTGCAGAAAAGAAGCTATTTGTTCGAGGATGATTTATGTTGGTTAAGATTATGAAGAAGCGTAAACAAGAGAACATTGAACAACAGTGGATATATTTATGAAATATTCGTGAATAGATAGGAAAAATACTGAAAAGTAAAAGGTGCGTGTTTGGAGCTTTACAAATGAAAAACGACCGTTATTCCAAACCCTATCGGTGTACCTAGTTCATTCCACCAAATCCGAATACTAACCGAATGTACGAATGAATAATAAAACCAGGATTTATGGTCAAATATGTAATGTCCGACCCTATTCGGGAAGCGACGCAAAAAATGAAAATCACACTCCATTTATCACGCCGCTTGTTCGCGGCGTAGTAATGCTAGTCGGCTGTCATTGACCTTGTCGTAGTCAATGAATCGAGGCTAGCTTTTTGTTAATTACGTAAATGGAAAATAAACAAATGACTTTCGTTGATGAAAAATCTTCGTTCACTAATCGATTGCTTCACTAGAAATTCTGTGTAAATTATTTGCTAGCTTACGGAAAAGATAAGAATGAGATAAATGAATAGAGTTCTTTCGCTTCTGGAAAATCCAATGCATTTCGAAGGATATCCTCATCCTTGCGCTATTTTCGCTCCAGTTTCATTAGATTAGAATTCAATCGGAACCGTCAGCGGCACTCGACTCTTTTCATTCAAACGCTCACACAATCTTGTTTGCTACATTTTAGTATCTTCGGTTTCATATTTCGTTAGCTTTTACCCGTTTGTTTGTGGTGGCTATCTATACCGTACCTCGCAATCAAAGAAGATTCTGCTACATTCGATTAATATTTTGGTAAAACCATCGGTTCAGAAATTGTTTGTATAAATAAGCAACTGACTGTCCGTAGTTATGTAGTTTAGTCTTAGTTTTAAAGAAAGATTATATTTTGAGTACCGAACTGTTAATTCGACTAAATATTTATGTGTAAAAACCTAGTTTAAAAATCATGTTACCTAGCCAAATCTATTAAGATTAAGAAAGTTTTGGAAAGTTCTTTACTCGATGTATGACGTAGAATATTCTGTAAGTGCGCATTTTTGGTCCAGAAGTTAAATGGTTTTATTTTCGAGGCACAAAAGAGTCGGAAGTTCACTTGTACGAAGCCCGCATCGACCTCGTCTCGGTCGGCGTCGTTAAGGCGGTCCCTGATTTAAAATACGGTGTAAGGGCTTCAAAGGTGCCATTGCTTTGGATTGGGGATTCATTCATGTTTGTGCACCTACTTTTACTTATTAAGCATGTGTGCATGTGTGGGTTTCATTAATTTGTCACGTTAATGAGACACGCCATTACAATTAGGAAACAAAACCGCTACGAGTGTCGGTTTATTAGTTCGTTGCGTAGATTGCTAACTACTAATTAAATTGGGATGTACAAAGGCTGGAATTGTATCAAATTGATTCTTTGTGTATTATCTAACTAGGTACCTATTACTTAGATCTGACAGTCGTTAGAAAACTAATTATAAAACAATGGATGTAATTATCGTATTTTCTGTCGTATATTCATGCTAACAAACAAGAATAAGACTAAGTTCCATAAATGAAATTGATTGATGTTTTAGTTAATTAAATACGTGTGTAAAATAGTCGTGATAAATTAATTAGTGTCTTGCTGGGCTCATGTATGTTAAACATTTCATACCTACTCATAGATTTCCAGTACTAAATTTTGTTAAAAGAGTTTAACTGTGTTATTTGGAACTCAGGTGGTGAAGGCGAGGGCGAAGGCCCAGGGCTCCCGTGCCTGGTGTTCGTGCACGGGGAGTCCTACGAGTGGAGCTCCGGTAACGCGTACGATGGGACCACGCTCGCGGCGCACGGCAACATTATCGTAGTCACTATCAACTTTAGATTAGGTGTATTGGGTAAGTGACTTTTAAGACATTAGTGTTACTTAGTATTAGTGTACTCTACGGGGTCTTAACGGAGGACGGTTTGGTGTTCTAAACGGAGAATTGTATAATATGAAACTAGGGACACACACACACACACACTCGCGGCGCACGACTTCTATACAGATTCGTCTGATGATGACCTAGTAAAATCGTAAAGGTCGCAATGGCATACGTCCAAACTCCTTGGCCACTCGCCTGGCCGGCGAGAAACTTCTTTTTAATTTTTTGTTGTTTTCGATTGTCTCTTGTTTTTCTCTTCACTTTTCTACTTTATACCACTTTGAACCAAATTATTATCAGTAAATTAATGTAATGCTAGAGAATTTATTTACAATAACAAAAATCATAGAGAACGAGGAAACACGGAGAACGAAAAGAGAAGTAGAAGCTCATCCATAATTATACCCCAGATTGTTGCATTAGGTGAGTGTCGTTACTAGTCGTTTAAATTGCGTAAAATTCCTGTAATCCTTATCAGCAGAGCTTCAGTGAGGTTCTTACAGTGCGTACCTAAGTAATTTTTTGACAGTTTTAACATTTTGATGCCATTGGATGAAGAAAAAACGCGTGCTTTTTTCCTGTAAAATGCACATTTTTGACTTGCGACTGTGAGAACTTCACTGACGATGATAGGTCTTTTACAGTTCCATCAGTTGAATGATGCTACATTTGGGATGTATTTCAGGGTTTCTTCTAGTTCGTCGTCTTGTACACCCTGTATAACATAGTAAACGTATTATGTAGTACACACAAGGTCACGTACAAGTGGGGCCTTGTCAATGTGTATGTACTACAAGACCACGTTAACCGCAAGATGACATTATCGTAGTACCATTGATCTAAGATTAGTCACACTGAGTAGTTGCTGTTACCAAAAAGCGATATAAACTTTTCAGATTTCTTCTGTTGTCTTCTATGTAATATTATCTTCTTTTAATAATCGTAATCGATAAAAATTCGAGGGAAATCGATGAAAAATTAATGACTTTGATATTACTAGCTAAAAATTAAAAAGCATCGTAAATCGTTTATTTTATTTGTATAGAGAACTATAGTGTCTGGACAAACCTCAAGAGGATTTAAGACACTATTAAAAACAAACTACATACCTACATAGGTGTCTATAAATATCCGGTGTAATAATTTATTAAGTTAAAATTATAAATAACGTTGTTTCTACTACGAGTACTATGCCATTAGGTACTTTTTCGATTATCTGTTAGAAATTTTCAATATAATACGTCCTATATACCTACTTTATTGCCATTGATTCGATTTACGCCGTTTCATATTCAATTCAGTAAACCTGAACATTGTAGGTAGGTACTTATTTATTAATGTAATTAAGCGTTATATACTCGTATAGCAGACAGCGATGTTCTAGTTAGTTGTCAATTTAATTAACCGCAGTATTAATTAATGATGAAATATACCATTCGTGTAGCGTGTCACGTTGGTAAAATACGCTTCATAGTAATCATTTGGTCGTTTCACGGAAATTAGAAATTTGGAGAATTGTGAATGTATTTATAGATTTTAATATGATCCAAAAATAACTTGGCTTAATAGAAGTGTTAGTAGTGGTAGTAGGTAGTGGAAGGGTTTTAGATCGTGGCAATGCTCGTCGCTAGACATGATGACCCACTCACTAAATTGATATTTATCAAATCTATTCCGAGAATTCAAATAAATTTAATGACATCTGATAAAATAATGTATAATTGACGTGGCGTGAGCGGTAAAAAGTAATAAGAAATTTTATTTTTTCCACTCAATTTTCACATTTTTAACGTCAAATAAATGTTATCACGCTAATAAAAATTATTTTAGAGTTGAACAAAGCGTAATACACAATATGTATTAGTTTCGAAAATGTATTTGTCATTTCATTAAAACCATTAAAATAGCCGTATTTTTGGTAAGATAGTTAATATTATGACCTTTGATAACATTAATCTGGCAGTATCTATGTTGAACTAGTTAATTTTGCACAAATAGTAATTAGGTAACATAACCAGCTTTTATGACGCCAAACTTTTGTCATTAATTACAAAACGGATGTTCATTTGTACGTTTAAAATTTTATTTGTGGCGGGAGTTGGGAACAAACAACATCTAACTATCTGTTTGAAATACTTGTTCCTGTTTTTTCTTTTTGTTTGTTGTGACAACATAGATAATGTAATCAAACTTCCCGAGTCTCCTTTGTGAAGAAAATTTCCGTCGAAGTTGAACAAATAAGCGCGTGAGACAATTTGCACCTTACGCGAAATAAAAGCTAAAAACGCGACGGTATTTATGCCGACTTAGAGCTGGCACTGAGACTCATCGCAATAAGTGCCCATGTTTTATACAAGTAAGCTTCTGAGCTGTTATATCGTAGTAGTGCATAAAATGAGAAATAAGATGGCACTTTGTTCACTTTAAGAAAGCTATTTCTTAAAAGGCGAGGCAATTTGAAAACTCTGTTTTGTAGCTTTCTGCTGAATTACCTATAACAGTAGCAATGAATAGGAGCTTACATGTATATAGAAATTAATATTGCGATTTGAAAAAAAATTGTGTCTTAACATAAAATATAGGTCAGAGAATTTCGTTAAGCACGATGTTAAAGTAGACCCAAATGCCTCTTCACGAATGACTTATTCGGAGTTCATAAGAAGCCCTTGTGTTTTTATACGGCTATATTTTTTACATAGATTATTCGACCCCACTTTGTGATGTAATGTATGCTACGTTCGGATAATATGTATAGAATCTATCGATTTATTATTTTCACTGTAAGTACGAGTGATACGAGTGATGTATGATATAACATACATAGGTACGACGAGTTGTTTTATTCGAATTAAAAGTAGGCCTATTTTATCCAAGCTCGTTTTTTAGATTTCATTTCTTTTTATCTTTATTTTGATCTTGCCATCATTAGGCTAATATTTTTAGAACTAATTTTGTTAAAATGACAAATATTTACTCTATTGTTCTGTGTATCCCTTTGTTACCTATAATTATTATCAAATGTCGTTTTAATGGCGTGGGCCTAAGTAAGAAACCTTTTGCAGGTTTTTTAAAAACTGGTGCTAAGGGGTCGGCGCAGGGTAACTTCGGGCTAATGGACCTGGTGGCAGGGCTGCACTGGCTGCGGGAGAACTTGCCAGCGTTCGGTGGTGATCCTGAGCGGGTGACCATCATGGGCCACGGGACTGGGGCGGCACTGGCCAATTTTCTGGCCGTCTCTCCTGTGGCGAGAGGTAATTATAATACATACCTAGTTAATCGTGTGCTTGAATCGTACGATCGTAAAATCGAAAATAATTGTTGTAGCTTAAGGTGGAGTAAAACGTAACATAGCATGTCAATTTATATGTCGTGACTTCACTTCACCCATAGCTTTAAGATATTTGCTGCGTCGTCATTAAAACCTTGGCTACAAGAACTAAATTAAAACTAGCTTAGTAATTAATATCCCATTAAAAAATAAAAAGCTGGAAAAAGTTGATTAAAAGTAAACGCTATTCTTTTAAAGTCTTTGTGCACCTTTCCCAGCATTTGTTTTAACAGTTTAGCCACGAAAGATTTATGCGCTGCTCGCATTTAAACCGCCGTGAACAACGCAAAGTGTAAATAATGAAAAAGTATAATCTAATTGTCGCCGCAGACACGGACACGGAACAAGACCGCGGCGCGGGCGTGAGCCCAGCCTTAGCATTGTCCGTAATTACACCATTCCGAGCAGATTTCATTATTTCGTGTCACCATCCCGTTTAGATCCCTGTCACTTGATGCGATTAAAAGGGTCACATCACGAGTGCAAGAGGGAATCGTCTAAAGCGCAATTTAAAAATAAGGTCAACATCATTCTCGACTTCCTTAAAAAACTCCCTCGGAATAACGGTCGAGGAGAAATACAAATGTTTTCTTTGGATGAGATTTCATTATCTCTGTGATCCTTGTTCGAAATGACAAAATTAAATTAGGTTATCTGTTTCAGAACTACTGAAGCGCGTCATCTTGTTAAGCGGGTCTGGGCTGAGTTCGTGGGCGTTGCAGAGGGATCCACTCGCGATAAAACGAAAGGTGAGGCGGCACTATTTAGGGCTTCTGTCACTTGAATTATATTATAAATACGCGAGTGGCAGAGTAGACTCTAAATACAGAACATTTTAGTAACAAATGGGTGGATTTTTATACTTTAGCTGATTGTTTCTTAAGTGGTTTATCGTAAAATTTATGTTCCCAAAATGTGGCTTTGTGCATAAACGCACGTGTAAGCAATTTTCCAATCATAAATACACCTTAACACTTGACCTTCACTGCACCCACCTTACCCACATCTAGCAGAAGAGTACGCAGCTTCTTTGTCAACAGGTAGCGGAACATACAGGGTGTCACGGAGACCTGCTAGAAGACGACCTGGCGCCGTGCCTGCGCAACAAGCCGCTCAGCGAGCTGCTAGCTGTCAAACTGGACCCGCCGCGGTTCCTGCCCGGATTCGCGCCTTTCGTCGACGGCACTGTCATTGTTAATCCGTCCTCTGTAAGTATAAATGTATATCCAAATAACTAATTAGTTTGTTCGTTCGTTTCAGCCAAATAACGTCCACAGCTGGACAAAGGCCTCCCCAAAGGACTTCCACAAAGACTAGCCATGAGCTGGCCGAATTGAGTTATTCAAATCTGTATAGAATAGAATTTCGATTCACAATATGTGCTATATTGTCAAATGCTGAGCTATACGCAACGGGGACGTTCACGTGACAGAACAAATATCGATATTTAAAAGTGCGACACAAAATCATTTGACATGCGGTGGTGCTGCGTCGGATCGCGATGAATCGTGATTTAATTATGACACAGAAAATATTGGGTTTAGATTTCGATATGACCGATACTGTTGAAGATTGAGTCAGTGTACCAAATAACATTGAAAACGTTTTGGATGACTTAATACATTCTGTGACACATATTAAATAAAAAAACCGAAATATAGTTAACTTGTCCCTATTTTTAAGTGGAGATTTGTAATTTCGGCCGATTTGGTAAGATTTATGCTATTTTGTTTTGAAAATTCTATTTGCGATTAACCCATTCAAGGTTCTTGAGTGAATTGATCACAACTTACATGAATGTAATTAAGCGTAAGTGGATTAATTCTCAACATTTCCACAAGATTAGAATCTCAATACTCGTCTTAAGTAATGTTAGTTGTTAATTGTTGCTACCAGAGTAATTATATTCGGTTCACATCCATTTGAGCTCGCTTTAATCGATAGTATTCGATACATCTTAGGATTAATCACTTAATAATGAATCGAGCAGCTGGATTACATAAGTAATTGTTACGGCTCTAGATCCTTTAATATCTCTCCCTCCTCCACGTGGCCGTCGACCGTCGTCGACCCACCTGCCGTAATGAATCTGTACCAAAATACACCACTATTTCATTACTATTGTATGATACATTTAGTCAGCCTCCTTAGAGAAATAACGAGGCAGGTAGGCTCTGAATGAGCTACAAAGTTATAATCGAAAAACATTGAGAGTCCAATTCAATTGTAAGTCACAACAACTGTTGTAATCAAATCCACTGATTTGATTTTATTATAACTATTGTTGATTCAAAGATTTGATTAGAGAATAGTAGTTTACTTTATCGAAAACAAAGATTTATTATAAAGGTTTTCAAGAATAAACACGATTGAAACACCAGTGATAAAACGGCAAATAATTACTCATACATATATCGATAGTGTTGTTAAAAATTATTGTTCATTTTCTCCACCAAATCCAGCTTTGACTTGGAATAAAAAGGAAAGAACACTATTTTAATTAGTGACAGGAATGTCTGTTGGAAAATTTGTCTCGTTAAGATTGGAGTATCGAATTATATCTCAACGAAACATGGTCTCAAAAAGCGTTGATTGGTCTTACAATTGGTAGAAGTTGTTATTTTAATGATATCGTTAAATTTCTGTTTTGTAACTCCAGACTAACTAATTAAAAAATAATATAAAGTAAAGTAAAGTCGTTAAGATGCATTATCCGATTTTGTTCAATTTAATAAAAATAACGGTTTATAAAGATTATCTGGAATTCAGTCTAAAGACTGTCTGGAGACAGTATAAAGCCTTCGACCTAAATCTACTACTTTTATATGCACCCTACTGCCAGGGGTGTTACTGTGAAAGAGATCATTTAAAGCTTACCCTACACAATGGGACGTGTGTTGTTTACCGTTAATTATTGCTTTACTTTCTATAGTAGCCTACCATTATGAGAGACAAATAGACTGGTTTTGTTTATTATTCCAATTTCGCAGATCTATTTATTAGATTTTAATTTTAATAGACATTTTATGGTACAAAAAACTTCATCTTTAAAGATATTAGAACGTCATAATATTAAGTATGCTGCCTTATCAGTATCAGAGTAAATACAAATGAGTAGGTCATCTTCATAGAAACGCACGGGCGCGGTTTGTATGTGTGCGCGCCAACACGTATGCGGCGCGCACGCACACACTGACAAAATTTAGCGGGGATTAGCGGGGAGCCAGTCGTGGTTGCGCCGAATTTTGTCCGTGTGTGCGTGCGCGCCGCATAAGTATATTGGCGCGCTCACATAAAAACCGCGCTCGGTGCGTTTCTATGAAGATGACCTACTCATTTGTATTTACTCTGTCAGTATTTAACAACCTGTGAGGGCATTTTCCACACAGGAATCGCCAATTCCGAGAATCAATAAGGCGAAAATAAAAAGAAAGCTTTGCTTAGTTTGGGACTAGATGCGTAGTGTTTAATTTCCAAGGATATTTTATTTATTTATTATTTTGTTTAGGCGCCGCCCCCGACCGACAGCTCACGACTGGGCGCGGGCGCCGCCGCGGTGGCCAACGCGGCGGGCCACGAGCTCGCTGACTTCTCCCATAGGGAACTGCTATTCGGACTTACTACCACTGGTGAGTATGGATTAGGTATATTGAGTAATATTATGTTGGAGATTTATACAGGGTGTTAGGTAAATGGGTATATGAGCCGACACTAGTCCATGTTAACATGGGCATATTAATGGTATGGTGAAGTCAGAAAATTGATATCTTCATTTTAATTATTTTAATATTCATACAAATCGGATTTTATAAAATTTATTTTGTATGAAAATAAAAAAAAATAAAATGATGATATCAAATTTCTGACTTCACCATACCATTTATATGCCCATGTTAACATGGGCTAGTGTCGGCTCATATACCCATTTACCTAACACCCTGTATAAAAAAGCTATATAATGTAGATTCAAGTTGAGTGTGGAAATATAATAAGATCAGAGTCAAGCTTTATAGTTATAAAAAGCTTTTGCTTGGCAGATGCCGTATAATAGTACGAAGATTCCGTATAGTAATAGTATGAAGATACCTACCGTACCGCATCAAATTAAAGATACTTTATTCTACATAATTATTTCTTACTGTAAAGAATCTAAACATAGTATGCTTTATATTCAGGCTTTTCTATTATAAAATTTCCTCCTGCCCTAATACGGAATGTAGAAAAATTTATGAATAAAACGTAAAACGCTTTCACTGATAAGTTATCAGTTGACGTAAGCAAATATTTACATTGCGTTCATTTAAATGTTATGGTTCGTGACACGCAATTTTTCTGCACGATTCATACACGCGCTTAACAATACTGAATTTTGTAATAACTTACTATATAAAGTATTAAAAAAATCAATAAACTTTTGATTTACTCGATTAAGAATAGATTTTCTCTCACTAAAAACTTTCACATAAATACAAAAATCTTTCCTGATACACTTTAATAATGTATGTTGTAGTATTGCATTATTATCAGGATGCGCACAATACACCAATGAGCCATTCATGTTATTCATTTGTCAGAAATAATGGCGCGGTTCACCAATACTTTTCCATATCATAATGACGTGATTGTAGCTATAATGACCTACTTTGTTCCGAATGTTTTCCTTTAATGTCGACAAACATTTACAAGACTGTAATTAACTTCTGGAACTCGGGTTAATCTGCGATCTTAATAGGCAGGTCTCAAGGAGTTATTAATAGTGAGTTCTCACATGTCTAACTTAGCTCGTTTTCTGCGGGAATAAATTAAGAGCTTAGGTGCTTTCTAATCCCACTTAGTATGCGTGGGTGCGTTCTCTATGTAAATTGGCGATGGCGTTGTTGCAGAATCGTACCTCGAATTCAACGCGCAAGACTTGGAGTTCGGCTTCAACGAGAGCAGGCGGGACCGAATTCTGCGAACGTTCGTGCGGAACGCGTACTATTACCACTTGAACGAGATCTACTCGACGCTCAAGAACGAGTATACGGACTGGGACAAGCCTGTGCAGAACCCTCTTAGTGTAAGAGACGCGACGTTGGAGGTAAATGCCCATTAAATTAACCCAATTTTAGCTTTTTATCTTAAATATGCATTTTTGGGGTCGATTATAAGAGTATTGTCGAATGTAGGTACACATAAGTAGTGCTATTTATAGTCTACTGAAATGAGATCTATTGTACTTTGAAGAACGGTCAAAATGTAAAGGGTACGAGGACAGTGAAGGTAGGTAAGAAGATTTCAAAATAAGGTATTATTAAGTAGTCTAGAATGGTTTATACGTACATACGCAGGTCTTCTAAGTGTTGATAGTTATTGTATATGTTACAGGAAATGTATGAATTCTAGGAATTGTATACTATTCCTAGGAAATGTATACAATTCCGAAGCTATTTAGGAAATGTATAAAATATTGCTTCAGAGATTTTTTAATACGCACATATCCTAGGACATGTATACTTTTCCTAGGATTTTTATAGAATTCCAATATTGTATTAGGAAATGTATAAAACTAAGCGGCACAAGCGCGGTCGTGTGATCGGGTGCCCCTCAGTACGCCTAAAATTTCATTTAGCCAAACCACATTGGCCGATAGGTACTTTTAACTCACAACTATTATTGTTTAGCCTGAAAGTTGTTTTCACACTATTATACTTTGGCTGAAAAAAATATTTGCCTATTGGCATACCTTTCTTTCGTCATCACGCATATTACGCTGAAGTATTAGAAAACCCTAATTTTAACATCTCTTTTATTTAACTATTATTGGCATGAAGGTTTTAGTACTCCTGTAGCTGGATAACAAAGTCTCGGTTAGGTTAGGTTAGACTTGCGACCTAACACATACACAGCGGCCGCGGCGCGATAGCGCCATTTAAGTTTCGGAGAAAAAAAAGAAATCTTAATTACATTTCCGATTGCTGTTTAGGAAATGTGTAAATTTCCTAGGAAATGTGTCTAATATAATTTACATCACACATTTCCGGGTGATTTTAGGACTTATACACAAATCCTAGGAATTGTATACAATGACGGATTTCATACATTTCCTGTAACATATACACGGATAGGCGTACTTTTATGTACAAAAGTTTTCGTAAAGAAAATCCCGTTGGAAACCCGGTTCTTAACTGAGCCAGCTCCACGTGTAGCTAAACATGGCCTTTGTGTAAGTAAATGGCTCTAAAGCTGCTCTTAAGCTGTTTAACCACCTATTGTTTATATTCGTTTCGCTTCAGAAGCTTATATACTTGAAGAATATTTTTTGTCTGTTTTCGTGTTTGATATTTTAGACTTCAATAGGATTTCAAGACACTGCCCTTGAGGTGAAGGGCCTCTGATAATCTTATTTTAGGTCTTTTACGACGTTAATATTTTGAAATGTTTATTTTTCTACAAAGCCTTAGTAAAAGTAGGCGTTTGTTTTGTAAGGGACGAAAAATTCGTATTTATTTACCCGAAAGTATTTACTTACAGCCCACGTGAATTACTAATAGGAGTAGAATAAAAATTATTTTTGTGAATTCTCCACCTAATTTTATTTACGATGGTATTTCTATTAACCTTTTGAATAATTTTACGATGAAATTGGATTTAAATTCGTTATGCTAGCTTTTAGTCTGAGCTTAATAAGTCTGCCTACCTATTTGTTTAATCTGAGTATCCTGAGGTTTTAGAGTAACTTTTTTATGAATAAAACTTATTCACCTATAATTTAGTGCAGTCAAGAACCGCTTAAGCAAAAAAAATTATAAGCATTGACATTTGCGTAATTTCTTGCCGTGATGTTTCAAGTTTTTCAAATGAAGCTTTTCAGCTACATTTTGTATTCATCGTGCGCGAGAGTCATTAACTCCCCTCCTCGGAGGCCATGGCGTCGCGAGGACAAGCTATTCAACCTATAATGCAGCCAGTATCTGTCAGCTAAAAGTCCCCCTAAGTCTTATTCTGCTTTAAATACATAGGTAATATCTGTGCAAATGAAAGGAAAACTAAAGCTACTAGTAACCAAAATAACTTACCTATATTATTGTGACCAATATTTTAAGTGTCCTTTGAAGTAGAACCTTAGGTAATCATAGTGTTCAAGTCAGGTAAGTATTTAATAGACAAGTTATACCTAGTTGATGACGGCTGCCCGCTGGAGATAAATGTCAATCTGATGTGCAATTTATACTCCGAGTCAAACACCCATGGTGAACCACCCAAGGTGAAGTACATTTAAGCATATTTACTACGGTAGTCACGGTACGTTAGCTCAATATTCGTATACAGCCTCAACCTCTCTTCAGTTATGTTCGTATGACAAATGATGCCGTCATAGCGGATATTAAACCAGTCATGGTGCATAGTTGCCGCTGACGTACATGATGTATCGTTGCACGCTTTGATGCAAGTATTTTCTAATAAAAACTTTCAACTGCGATCTTGTATTCATCGCGAGCATCATTAACCCTTTGTGCGCGGAGCACGGTGAGTCGCGGAAACCACTCGAGGCGTAAATTGAGATCGCCTACGATAGAGCGTTTCGAGAGCGTCTAGTCAGCTGACAGTTATCTATTTTCTGAGCCGATGTCACCGTCATCGATAATGTTCATGGATATAATTTTGGAATATTTTTTAGACACCATCGATTGGATCGATTTCAGAAGAGCATCAATCGTAGAAAAACTTTCACAGTTAATGCAACTGTAGTTAATGTTTTTATGATAGACTTTCAATAAATTCGGTGCTAGTTTTAATATAATAAAGAATAGTGCGAGTCGTATGAAAGACATTCATATAATTACACTCAATGAAAGTCTGTACCCCCATGAGATGGTACCAACAATGTGTAGCACCCTTAATGACAATACAAGCGATACAAACATTCCCGAATCACGTTTGCATTTACAAGTTGAACAATGTTTTCAATTAAATAGTACAGAGAGCATCTGCGGCACTTGAAGTTTACTCCGAGACATCGTGTGTAAACGCTCCTGGCTCTTGTTGGTTAATGAATCTCTTATGTTGCCTACTTTAAAGGGTAATCAACTCTAGCCATATTTACGTATTTAACGGATTATGAACATCGGTAAATGTGCTCTATGAATTAATTATAAACATAAACATGTTGGATACTAATTTATCAGCCCACAAATATTTAATTTTCTGCTGATTACGTTGCTTCACTTTTTTATTATGAAAATACCATCAGTCTAAAAATTTTAATTTCACCGCGCGTTGAGCTCATTATTAATTTGGAATTTAACGACAAATTCTGTTCCATTCTTTTGTTTATATCTTATTTTCTATTAAGTCTGGAAATAATATTTTACACAACATAATTGAAAGACGTCTCTCTGTTAACTTTCATAATTGAATATCAAATTACCTACACTAATGATAACGATTCTGCTAATTAGTCTGAACTCACCTAATACTGGGTACGGGTTACTAATATTCATTTTCCTCGTATGTAAATCGTAAATTAGATGCGAAACAATTTAGAAAATCTTTATTCCAACTTACATAAGCTCAGCGCTGCTGAAATATCTAGAAATCTTTTAGGAGAAGCATTTTCCAACGTCAGGAAATATTTGAAAACTAGATTGTGTGCAGGTGAACTAGGAAATTCCGTCGTCACACCTAATAAATTCCTTCTTCCTGTTAATATGAAAATGTCTCCAGGACGGGAGCGCGGCATCCGGCCTACTGCAGCTTTATCTCGGCACAATTTATTTTTAGTCACCTTATATCCTTTGAAATATTTCCGAAGATTGCTTTTAGTAGTGTAATTTGTGAGAGATGGTTTCTTGGCATGTTAGGATTTAAATCTTTTTATATTTTCTTTCTTAAGTCATACATGTTGGGTTCTGATTCTTAAAGCAAGTGAAAATTTATACATGTAGAGGCATATCGACTTATAATATTTTAAAAATACGTACCTACCTAAGTGTTTTTTATTTGAAAACATTTAATTTAGTTCTTTTCAATAAATTTATTCCGTCATTTACATGAAAAAATAACGAAAAAGTTGGTAAAAAAAAGTGTTAAGAGTTGCTTAATCATAGTATAAGAAAACAATGTGATATTCTTTACAAATAACACATAGGGTAATGTTACAAATTCCTATAGTTTTTCCCACATAGTTTTAAATTTTCCACATAAATCTTTCTATTTAAATTGAAATGGTCGGCTAGATTTAATTAATAACCCCGCCGGCGAAGGTCTAGTCTAGATGGTCTGCTTAGTGTGCTAACGATCCCCGGCGGATACTCGAGCGGGTCATTTTAGAAAATGAACTTTTCTAAATTGCCTGTTTGCTGTTTTGGGAAACGTCTACAGCTATTACGTGGTTTCTACTCTTGAGTGTCTTCGTTTCTTGTTCCTAAGTGAAAATATTGTGTCCATTAGTATACTTTCAGGAAAGGTACAGTTTAAAAGAATTGCCTATCAAATGCTAGGAAAAATATCGTGCTATTGTTTATTTGGAGTTAAAGGCTTTTTCGGGAGTCCATTTATCAATAAGTAAACAAGTCTATATTTTCTGTATGCGTAGAGTAGTAATATTGGTCAGTATTTTGCGTATTTTTGTTTATACTGTGAATTTTCAAATAAATATAGGACCACGGAGAACCGATATCGAAGCAATTTTGCATAGTCGCAATATAAAAAAACATTTTTATTGAATAATTGAATTCAGTTTCCAAAACGTTTCCTAGCTATGTATTTTTGACATACGAGTGTAAACTAACACTATTGTAAAAAGTGTAAAGAAGTCTAAACTGAAATTGTAATGAATCTTAAAAAAAATCTTTAGTAAAAGGTTAAGTAACTCGAATGATTTTTGTAACAATAACAGCGTTGTTTACATTACCCGTGCGCATATTAAAACCTCCTTTCAAATAGGCACACGTGATGTACTTTTGTTCAGCTGTCATTTGTTTCCAGGTCCTCAGTGACGGTCGCACCGCCGCGCCGCTCATCAGGCTCGGTTACCTCCACGCGCTGCGCGGGGGCACCACGTACTTCACCCACTTCCACCATCTGTCGCAGGACAAGGACTACCCCCAGGTGGGAATGTAAACACGCAGATTATTTATACTTCTTTAAGTTCATTGACTCATGGATTAGGAGCGGCTGTTTTACGAGCAAGATAAGAGCTGAGAAAAGCGTGGCTTACTTACTTCATAACCTGATTTTAAGAAGCTTACTTTATCCAATCTGTATTTTAAATAAAGGATTATAGTTCCAAATACCTCCAGTGCCTTGATACATTCAATACTTAAGCACATACAAATTGGATTTCATAGCGGGATTAACAATCCGAGATAACACCAATGTTAAACTGTGTGTTAAATTGAAACTACCGCAATCCCGGTACACCTGTACACACCCTGTACTTGGCAGAACGGAATGCATTTGGGGCATTCAGGCATTGATTTACCTATTAAAGTTCTATGCGGAGACTTAAAGGATTACTCCCGGTTTTATCTCGATCTCCGGATATGGATTTGGTCCGGATTGGGGTTGTCAAGCGAGCAGAAATCTCTTGTGAAGGGCGTGCGCCGCCGTAATTTATGGACGGACACCCCGTAATCAAATTGAGGTAAAACGGTTTCCACATTTTTATTTATGGGGCGCTGGTGATAATGGTGCCTTATTATAATCCCGTGAGGTTTTCCAATAATGGAGAGAAAAAGACAATTTTTTTGTGACCAATAATTTTATTAGGATTTTTAAAGATTTGATTAGCTATGATTTAATTTGAGTTATGGAATGAAACATTACAATAACTAAGTTTAGGACAATGGTTCTGAAACTTAGTTGCGTCTCCATTTTACTATCAAGAATTCTGCTTTATTTATGACGGATACCTTATTCTATTAAACCAAAATTTCACTGTTCTCTAATTATTTAAAATAAACACGCAAAACTCCTCTGTATTTCAACAACGTGTGATCCAGCAATGCTATTTACCGAAATGCTTATCTTGCAAAGTGTTTTTGCTGCATAATTTTAGCCACAACGCCGGCACTAAGCTTCTAATATTTACAACTACTAGGAACACAAAACGCCGTTGTGGCGTCGTGTTGTTATTCGCATATCAGTGCAAAAACAGTCTAAAACGTAAAGCATTATGTCACAAGTTCGTCTGTTTACTCCTAAAGGTCGCAAATCGACTAAGTTGTGTGTAGGGTTGCCAACATTTCATCAGCGAAATATAGTATTTTCCAAAATAAGGTGTAAAAAAATATAGTACATTTAAAAAAAATATAGTATTTTATGGGAAAAACAAAAAAAATAGACAAATATACATTTTTTAATTATTTATTTTTATAAAAACTATATTTTTTTGCAGTTCTTGCGCTGTGTAACAGTTTTTTGTTTAAAATAAAAGTGTAATATGCTTTGTCACATTCAATTTTTAAATTAATAATATAAATCAAAAGCTCATTTTTTATTCATGATACACTACTTCTGTTTCTTTCTTCTCGCCACTTCGAATTCTTAACCGAAAATATCCTTTCTGTAAATGCCGAAGTGGCGGGAATAGAGAGCAGGAATGAAATTACTTCAAATAAATTTGGTAAGTCATTTTCAGTATTTTTTAAAATATGCTGCCATTTTTGGCCTGCAGTTTTGTCAGTAAAGTCACTACAGTCTTTTAATTTGGCAAAGATTTCATTCATTAACGTTATTTCAGAGTATATAGGTCGTCCATTTTGATACTCAATTTTTCTTGTAAATTTAGAACTTCTAATATTGTCTCACAGTCATTAAATAAAACCTCCTTTTTTAAATTTAATTTTTGGATTTTAAATAACCAATTGCTTTCACTGAAATCAAAACCATTTATTAAGATAGTCTAAACATTTATCAAGAAATAGCAAAAAAATCTTTTGCATTCCATAACTTTCTGTGGGGGGATTTTGCTTCTAATGATTGCAACATTTTTTTTGTTTTGTAACCAAAAGAAATATATTTTTTATGTTGTTCTAGCGCCGATTTTAAAACTGACATAATATGTTGTGATAAGGATAGCGACATGCAAATTTTAGTTTTACAAAAGTAATACGATAGAGAATAATACAAAGCAATAAAAACCACCTGTTATAGGGGCATTTTTTGGAGAAATTGATCAAATAACCAAAAAAACACGAATTTAAAAGCAGATTTTTTTTCAAAAAGTTTAATTTTTTATTATTTGTTGGCATTTTCTGGGTATTTTATGTATTTTATTAGTATCGCCTATTATTTAGCATTATTATTGTTTTTATTTTATCAGGATATACCTCTTAGTTTAAAAGTTATTACGTTTTCTTTACGAAAAGTAATTGGAAGAAAAAAAATTATATAAAAAATTTAAAAAAAATCTCAAAAATTTTTTGACCTCTTTTTTCTCGAAAAAAATAGGTCTAGTTTCACATATTTTCATATGTGCACTTTATCGTGACTCACACTGTATATTTTGGGGATCTTTAGTAATCCAGTCATACTCTCTTTCCCACTCCGGTTTATTTTATTTGGAGTCTTTTTGGTATTTTTCGTCTTTTAATCGGCGTTAACGGCGCAATAGAATTTGACGCACTTTCGTTATCACTACCACTTTCCATACCTAATTTATATAAGATTTCAACTTTTCAAAAGAAATAGCAACATCTAGTTGAAAATGATTCTGCCGATAAATAAAGCAGACCAAAATATCGTTTGACGTTAAAATTTACGTTGTCAATTTGACATTGACCAGTTCGTTACGTGCGATGGGGCGGAAAGGTTCTGGAATGGAGGCCGCGTACCGGAAAACGCAGCGTGGGATGTCCACCTACAAGGTGGACCGACGACATCGTAAAGGTAGCATCCCTGCTCTGGACGCAGGCCGCTACCAATCGATCAACATGGAAAGCATTGGGGGAGGCCTATGTTCAGCAGTGGACGTCCTATGGCTGAAATGATGAAGTTCGTTACGCAAGCGTTCGGATACACGCTATCGCCTATCGGGTATGTTCACGGACTTCATCAAAGGAAATGGTACGTGCGCAATAGTTTATATGACTTAGCCATCTTAACAGTTAAAAGTTACTTTAAAGGCGCGTTCTTATTTATTTTAATGAAGGATTTGTTTGTTAGATTTGTCGGTGTTGAAAATATAGTATTTTTGCGTACTATATATTTTTTCAACAGTATATAGTACGCAGACCCGAAATATAGTACAATACTATATATTATAGTACGGTTGGCAACCCTAGTTGTGTGACTTAAAGCAAAAAGTTTCGGTGCCTTCCAAAGTTTGCAACGTTTCTTTCACATTAAAAAAGTCTTTATTCGAAATAGCTACAAATGTATAAATAATACCAATCGATTCGAATTTCGAACATCAATCAGATGGGTCACCGATATCTTAGAACGAACATTTTCTGTAGATATATGAGAAGTAGGTACCTGCCTTATGTAGAGTGTACCCAATGAAATAAAAGCGTTCGTAGGCGTGAATTGATTATACCTAAAAGTATTGTTCTCGGCGCTTTATAGCTTAAGGTATTGTAGACACTTTATGTTAGTATAGCCTAAATTCCAGTAGTAACATTACCAAAGTTTGCTTTGTAGGGTAACAGAAAATTCAAATGGTTTTTCTGTTGGATAAAAGTTAACGTAGATCGTTAGGTGGCGTATTCAAATTCATCCGCGATTAAAAAGGGTAACTAAGCTAATATTGTTAGAAGGATTTCAATTTTTATTTTTGCGTGCCTAGAATATAAATTACATATAATTTTCGCTAAATCGGTGGTCTCGAACTCTTGTCGACATTTAAAAGGTCAACTTAAATACGTTTCTATTTTGGTTGGAAACAAACAGTTTTTAAATATAAAAGAAACGCGTTTTTGCACAAGCACCTCTAACTATGGCGCTCATTATGTTAGTTCTGGTTAATATCAGGTGTTATCAACATAGCATATACCTACGCAGTTTGATGAAACATAGTAATATTAATTATCTTGCTCTGGGACACTGCTCCATTATCCGCATAACATTGTGACCCTGTGATTGAGAATTTATGGCTCCACCTTAGATATGGCGCAGCGTATGCTTTATGGAATGACGACTGGTGACTAAATATATTTAATTCATACAGCGACCAGGATCAGTCCACGGAGAGGAGCTCCCCTACTACCTCGGAGTACCGTTATCACTCACTCATCACCAACAGAACTTCACGCAACAGGAGCAGCGAGTGTCAAGGCTATGCATACACTACGTCTCCAATTTCGTCCGATATGGGTAAGAGTAACTACATTTGAGACGCAGAGTATTTGGTCCGTTTTATAAAACAATCAAATAGAACTGGAATCAAACTCAAGCATAGACTCACCACCACCATACAAAATAATAAGTATGCCTTTAACGAAGAACTGGTAAGTTCGACGCCAAGTAAAACATAAAACGAGTCTTTGCAAAAGGTAGGTACTTTGTTTCGGACCTATTCTTAACTTTTAGGTTCTACCAAAGTACCTACTGGCGCAAACTTTACACGTAAAGTTTAAGTAAATACCTTTAACAGTTGTAAAGTACCTAGTATTTGGTTTTCTAATTCACTTTCTTCGTAATTTTGTACAGTCCATCTAAACGCTTAACAGTGTTACAACTTTTATGATTATGTAAGCTGTTTAAATTATTCTTCTTTCTGGGAACTCGGTGAGGTAGGAAATTCCGTATTTACTGAGGTGGTATTAAACTGGTTAAGTTCAAATATTGAAAAACTTTTACACTTTTGAAAATTGAGATGCGAGTTGTTGGAGGGGCGAGGATGGGATGGGATGGGATGTAACGGTGTAGGTATATTTAGTATTTTTTCGTTATTTCTGAACACGGTTAAGAATTTTACTTTCGCTTGTTTAATATTTATGTTTTGTTTGACTTATAAACGCGCTCCGGTACAAAGCTGTCGTAATTTGAGCACAATTTTTAAAATTTAGCTCTTTATTATTTTACATAAATACATTATGAAGCAAAAATCAACCACATTATTAAAGGTAATTCTAAAGGGTAATCAATAACTGCACAACATTTAAAAAGGAGATTCATAGGATTAACAAAGTTCTGTCCGTTGGGCAAGGATTAAGGTTAAAAGGTTCCTGAATCTGTATCGGCTTGAAACTTTGGAGTTTTTGTTTGAGTTACTTTGCTTGTGGCAGGAACCCGAATGACCCGTCAGCCACGCCGCCACCGAGCCCCTTGCTTGGGGAATCCCCACGGCTGGGCCCAGATGAAGTCCGGTACTGGGACACGTATGACACCATCAACCAGCTCTACATGGAGATCAGTGAGTACTGTCTGTTACACGTTCAGTTTCAAGGTAAACCAGAGAGTGATTGCCCACTGGTAGTGATTGCCCGCTTTAAGAATAATATTGTCAGGTGCTGACTTTGAATCACTCTAGTTAGATTTGAATTTACTAAGTAGATGGCTCCGAGATCAATGTACAGTAGATTTAAAATTTACAATAGGAAACACTAAAAAAAAACAGTTATGGCCGATTTTGTCAAGACGGGAGAAAATGTTACTCAAACAGGTAAAGACTTTAACAATTTTACTAAGGAATTACTTGCTTAGAGGTTAATTTTTTTTTGCAAGTTATTTAATATTCAACTAATGGTGTATAGTCATGATGAAGTTATAAGTGTTTTCTCCATTATCAATGAAAATAACTGATAAAATTTGATTTCTAACGGTCATTTTAACGGTGGGTAATCACTGCACGTAAATCTGTATTTTTTAGTTATTGCCCACCATCATTTCAGTTATTGCCATATGTTAATGCATAGTTATTGCCCAGGGCAATTATTATTAGAGTGTTGCCACCATGCAGTAGCAGTGTTTAAGTTGCTCATTGCTAGACTTGTTTTGCAATTTACAGGCATAAATATTGAAATGGCTTTTAATGTTTCATTTTCAGTATGCCAAAGACTCCAAAAGTTCAATATAGCATAGAAAATTTGCAAAAAGCGATCGAAGCTGTACAAGATGTATCCAACAATTTATCTACAAGATAAATTGCTGAAAATATGGTTTGGCTTGAAAAAATTGATAAAAATTCAAACGCAAATACAAAAAATGAAAATCCTACGTTAAATCTACTAGTGAAAATGTTAATTGTAAGGAAATAGATACAACTTTAGGGAAGAATAACCAACAGCTAATTGAACATTCTGAGCAACCACTTGAACTGATATCAAAGAAGATAAAAAAATAAATACATATAAAATTTACATATAAAATTCAAGTTTTTGCGTCATCTATGTTTTGAAGTAGATGATTCTGTCTCTACCGATTCTGACTCATCAACGTCAGCTCAAGAAATATTTGATAATATGTTAATAAGGCCAAACGCAATTTATTTTGAAATTTTGAAGACTGTACGTAATAATAATGTGTAAGAATTTAAGTTTAATGTTTTGTTTTGTTTATTTAAAGCCTATTTTGTCATTTTAAAATTGATTATTTTGTTTTAAGATACTGGGCAATTACTGTGCTTTGATGTGGGCAATTAGTGTAAGTAATGGGCAATGACTGTACTTTTTGGAGGATTTTAAATTTATTTCAATATTTTCTAAGTTACGTAAGTTTTAACTAAAAACTGTTAATATTCTGTTTAACAGTTTATTGAGTTATAAGAAAAAAGTCATAAATGGTCGATAATTAAAATACTTTCTTTAATTTTTCATCTCAATGTGTTTGAAATCTTTAAGTGGGCAATAGCTATACGGTTTACCCTACAAAAAAAATGTGTCTTCTCCTGATTGTATTTGTGTCTCATTATGTGACTATTAACCTGCTTTAAATTTTTTATATAATTTATGACGCTATCATCCGTTAGATGTTAATAAGATCTCAAGTTGAAGATTAGCTAAACATAAACAGATTTTATAAAATTATAGCGAGTAGTCTGTGTCTAGCAGCAGAGGTGATTATAAATAACCAAATATGTATTTTAAGTCGGTCATAAAAGAACATAGAATAAAATCACCAAGAGAGATGACATAAAACTTCATCTTCGTGCAGTTTAAATTACTTTTGCAGGTTCCGTGTAGTTTTAGTACCAAAAATAATATCATCTTATTCCCGAAGTCGAGTTGAAAGTTAGTTTGGGCGGTTAATTTCCTTAGTTCACCTGCGTAACTTCCAATGACCAACATTTTTAAAGTTAATTACCGCTGAGACGCGAACTACAAACTCGCGGAGTCGTTCATTTAAAGTTTAGGGTCAGGGTATTCCCGTCCTGTGGATTTGTTTGGACGTTTATTTCAATTTCGTGGTTATTTGAACGAGTTTGCACTTTGGTGGGGTTTTTTGTAATGGCTTTCATCTGATTATAGTATAGTGAGGTAAATGGACACACGATTAAGATAAAATGAAATCGAAGTAAGTAGTTTTAAAAGTAGATTGAATGGCTTGGCAACTAAAAGGGGACTAATGCTTTTATATGTCATAAATTTAAAGTAATAAATCAGTCTAGTGCACAGTCCAGAAAATTAATCTAAACTTTATAGCGTTAAGTATACTTCATAGAAAATACGTTTGACCACGGGAGCGGGAACTCAAATGGTTCGGAAGTAAAATGAGATTGCATTGACCACACTGCTGCATCCCAGTACTTATTGCTGTATAATAATATTGTCAAAACAGGCAGCAAGCCAGAGATGCGCAGTCATTACCGGGGGCACAAGATGTCTCTCTGGCTGTCTCTGATCCCGCAGCTGCACAGGCCCGGCCTCGACATGCCAGACACCGGCATGAGGCACCACCACTTCCCAGACGACAACGCCAACTACTACGAGGGTATGATTATAAATTTAAGATTTTACTATAGCCGTATACGAAGTGGTCACAATACAACACATTTTTATTTATTTTACACAGGAGCGGTGCGTCCACAGTCGATGTCGAAAGCCAACGTACCGCACGTAGTCAATGTTGACTCTGGCGGACGCGGCGACCCATCTCGCAGCACTCCCTCTCCTAAGTCCTCTCCACCTCGGCCAGCCCCTGCACCCTCAGTACCATCCACAGAGTGTCCGCCTAATGCCACAGCCACCCCAGTACAACCAGACGATGCCCTCCTTCGACGCCTCGCTTCCTCTCACTATCAATCATACACCGCCGCTTTGACCGTCACGATAGCAGTTGGCTGCTTCCTCCTTCTCCTAAACGTCCTCATCTTCGCCGGCATCTACCACCAGAGGGGCTCCCGACCTCGGCGCTCCAAAGACGACCTCGCCGAGGCCGGGAGCTCATCCTCATCAGACTACGACGGAAAACTAGACTACGAAGTGCGCGCATTCGACGGCAAAGGTTTCGGTTTCGAGTGTAAATCGGCGCACGTGCCCCGAGGCTCCGGTTCCAAGTTCGACTTGCGGACGTTATCGGACTGCGGCGAACCGACCTTCGGCGAGTACAGTTGCTACGACGAGAAGCATCGAGCGGCCCGCAGCTCGTTGCCGGACGTGAGTGTGGGTAGTGCGATAGAGGCGGGCAGTGTAGTGTGTATAGATACGCAGAAGCCAGACATTCAGAAAGTGGAAGGGCGGCAGGACTCTGTGGGGCGAACTAGCACGTTCGAGCCGCGGGTGGTGGACAGCTCGACCCAAGTGAAGTTCGGGCCCGAGTCGGAGGCGGCCTCTGAGACCAACGGCGACTCGGAGTCGGGTGGCGCGAGCGGGTCGGGCATCCTGCGCGTGCCGCCCGCCGCGACCACGCCCGCGCCGCCCGGCATCATGAAGAAGCGCGTCCAAATACAGGAAATATCCGTATGAGGGTTCCTGGACGCCGAGGTCGTTGTCAATAAACGGACAAAGTTGTGATTTTTAAACATAGACGTGTACATAAAACATTACGACGTGATGTATCGTTACGATTGTGTAAATATGAGATATTTTTAACAGTGCGTACTTACAGCGAAATTTTCGGGCATGCGTGACTATTCTGCCTTAAACTATAACTGTTTACAATGTACCTATGCCAATATCTTCACTATTCCGTTCTACATGCCATATAAGTTCGAAGATGAAGGGATGTAATAAAGTTAATGGCAACTTAAAATACAATCATTTGGTTTAAGATTATTTCGCATATAAAATACTCGATTATACCAGAAAATAGCGAAGTAATAAAAATATTATGAAGTATCGAAGAACTTGCCGTCGTTACCCAGATCAGATCTCCGCCATTTATTACTGTATTCTCCACCTTCGGATTTACGATGAAGGAATTGTAGGTTCTTGTGAACATATTCGTCTGTAATGAATGTGAATATAACAATAAATTAGTGACAAAAGACTTAAGGAAACCCGTTAGTGTGTAAATATTATATCAGACGAACCGTGTTTCAGAATGTAGGATAACATTATATTTCAAAGCATTGTGTATGTTGTAACTTTTTGTATAGTTAATTTAAGTGAGTTGTATTAATTTTGAGTAGTTTTTGATAAGTAAATATTGAAAACTAATTACTAAATGGACGAGTACCTAAAGGAAAGTTTAAATTAAATAACAAATTGAAATTACGTAAAAGGGTTGGTTAATTGTTTGCGAGCTAGTAATATTCGTTAAATTTCAGTGTCGGAACAATTTTAAGGTAATCAGGGTAATAGGCCACAGTTATGAACATCGCAATATTCAACCACATCCTACTTAATGTTCTATAACTAAATAAAAATATAATTACCGTCTATACTATTGAATATAGTACCGAATAGAGCACACAACTGCTTTTTAGTGTGGAGGTCGAAGGATAAACGTGTTTCTGGTCGTCAGTTTCTTACATTTCAAGAAACTTAGTTATTAAAAAACGTGGCTGTAATTAATTAATTTTGTCACAGACTTAACCAGCGATTTATAAGTTAAACGCTTAAGAACATAATGATTTTTGAGCAAAGACATCTGTTTCTTACCGATATTACCTATCAGCCTACGGCTTACCCGCCACTGACTCGAATAATTAAATTGTAATTTAGGTGCATTGACCTTTTTCAATAAACAATTAATAAAGAGGGCATTAAAATTCACGTCGATTGAAAAACTTTAGTCCTGTAATACTCGTAAGCCTAGTTCTTGACACACCACAAGGAACACAATGTACTTACCAAGTATCTAAATTTTGTATAAGGTATCTTCATTCATTAATTTAAAAAAATACTTAATACTAACTTTGTTATTTATAGGTATGTTATCAGTTAGATCTTCTATGTTACAAACTGGCTCGCTTCCGTACTCGTCCATGTTTTATCTTCACAGGAATTGACGATGATTAACTAATGGTGAGTGAATTAATATAAATATTAATTCCATTATCCAAATTGTGACAAAATGTGAAATAATTAGATAATTGCAAATTAATAGATATAATACAATACACTGAACAATGTCATTGTTATGTGTTAACAATTTGTAGATAGAGATATTATGAGAATAATTTTAGAATGTGGAATTGATTGTTTTGTCCACAGGTTTTGACGTAAATATAACGTTAAATTCTGTTGTCCATGGTCCATAGGTGAAATTAATTTATAACCAATTGATTATTTACACATTTATATACTGTTTCTTATACAATTAAGTTTACAAAAAGTGAAGTTCTGTACCAAAATATATGTATTTTAATGGTATAAAATATTCATCAAATATTTAATTTGAATACAAATAACACCAAACATTTAAGTTTTATGTTAATAATATTAAGCTTGGTAAGGGCCAAGTTATGAAAATTTTACCAAAATTGTATACATTTTAATAGTAAATAACAATAAATTAAATAAATTCGACGGACACCGAAGCTGTCAACATTATTAATATTAAAGCTTGCGAAGTTATTAACAAATAATTTAATATTTTGCAATGAAATATCCTGTGAATGGCCTAAATATTTTTATTAAAGTTTTTGAATTTGTTTAAAATCTACAACGCAATTAAATGTTTTCTGTAATTGTAATTTGTAGTTATGTTAAAGATGAGCTTTAATTTATGGAAATTGTCATCCTTTAAGGAATTGCAGATAACAGTTAAAACATCTAACTTATTATTAATGTTAGATATTTTAAATAATCTACTTAGTATTGTTTGAATGTAGTTCATATTATATTAATTGTTGATCGACTATGGTATAGCGATGATTAATTTAATTAATTAATATTTGTTATTTGAAGGAAAAACATAGTTTTCCTAATTTAATTATATAAATGTATTGTAGAAAAAAAATAAGCAATACAGAGCTAATTATGCATTTTGAATAATAATGTCCCCAAATTTTATATCATAAAATAAAAGTGTAACTGAATATCAACATTTTGTTACAATTGGTGTTGAAATGGAGTGCATAAATATGGTGTCGAATAAAGAATTGAAATTTATCGCGTTATGTATTTCTTTACCTCCGCCTAATTTAGATGAAAAGCGAGTTTTTCAGGAAACCAGCAGAGTGTGATTAAATTTAATTGAGTTTGTGCATAATTATTAATATTGTTGTGTTACTTTTTCGTCTTTGTAAACGAGCTAAAAGTGTCATTCTTGAAAAATTCTCTCTTTAAAATATGCAAAGGGTCTAACCCTTTAGAGATAAATGATCAAAGTTAATTTACTAAAACGGAATAAGTAAATTACATTCAGAGTTAAGGAATTATTTTATTACAGGGCCTGCAATAAAAGAGTAACTTTTAACATCAACATTTCTTGATCTTGATAATTTACTCTACTATTTATTATTATGCAGGAGTTATTGCGCGGGTTCGGTCTAATTAAAGCCAGACTGAGTGTTACGCAAAGACTGACATTGGGCATACTTTAAAAATTACGAGTTTTAATATAGGCGGAAAGGGGATGTAAAAAACGGAGGAGCCGAGGTGGAAAGTTAATGAAAGTGCTGATCCGTGGCTGAGGCCGTGTGATAACTCATTTGGAGCGAGTTACTTTGCGACAAAGCGTCGCTGTTGGGAGTCGCTGGGCAAATTTGCGGCGCTCGGTGGTACACGGGCGACCGATTAATTCCAAAGCGGACCAGCCCGATTCTAATTCGACAATTGAAAGGATGCACGGCGTGAAGAGTGATCGAACTGATTTCCGAATGCACAATAGACTGCATGTACGAGTTCTATTGGTTCTATTCGGAATCAATTTCCATAAGTCGTCTTTAATAAATGACCCATAATTAAATTTAGATCTTCATTGTATTAATGACTTAACTTACCCTTAGTAACTAAGGGGCGATTTTACCATTGTCGGATAACTTTTAACTGAAGAATAAACTTGTCATTTTGACATATTTTCCATACTGAAACTGTCAATGTGCCAAACTTATTCTGAGATGAATAATTTACTCTTGTTTGGTCGAATCCACCCTTCGTAATGATATGAACGTCAACTCAAAAAATATGAAGATAAATAAATTAATGTTCAGCAAAGTTTCTTGCAGCAGTAGGTGCTCGGCTGTTGTCGGATTAGGTCGCATGTAAGCTTGTTATGTTCGCAATATTGGAAAAGTTTACCAAAGAATACAGGATTAGAAAACTTTCATACGGCACTGAGACGACGTAACATCAAGTTAACTAAGTGTATCTCTATGGATGCTCTTCGTAAGTTTTTCTGTTTACTTTTTATTAAGCCTGTCTCGACTGTAGCGCAGGACGTGAACATTGGAAGTACAGACGGCAGCACATCAAGCTTAACATGGTTGGGTCTTATACAATTGTGATAGAGGCTACTTTGCAACGAGTTTGGACCTATGGTTGCTGTGTTATACACGGGCACAACAGATTAAGGATTTAAAAGTTGTGAACTGTGAACGTTCCCTGAGCAAGTCCTAAGTACCTAGTCTACCCATGCAAAATATGGAAATTGAGCTTACGCCTTTGTTCTACGTCAGCATAAATCTAGACGGATTACGACAAAAATTATGGTAATAATAGCATAATAGCGATGGATGTACTTACCACATGCTTAAGGTCTTTAATATTGTTTCATTGCCAGTGTTTTAGGGGTGTTATCACTATTTAACAAATATGAATATTATAGACAGAATTTAAGAATATTTGCTTATTACAGGGCTTAAGAAACTAAATTATGTTTTATCTGGATTGATCATTTAACACAACATTCTTTAACATTTTGATACTAATTCTTATATTAAATTACTATTATCTATCAGACTGTTTATTTCAAAACTTCTGTGGTTTACAAACACCCCTTTTCTTCATAAGCAAAGATATCATTTAAGTGATATATACAATACTGAATTTTGTAGTACTTACTCATCAATTTTCTGCTTGAGAAAACTTGAATTTATTCCGAAAAGTTCTGTGAGCTTGAGGATGGAAAACTTTGGCCAGTAGTTATTCCAACTTCAAATTCTTCTTCATAGAAGCACCCACAATCTGTGCTTTATTTTAACAGCTCGTTTTGGGTTTGTTCTGAACTTTTCATAACAATACCGCGATTTAACACGAGCTTTAAAATGCTTTAGCTCAGATAAGGAGGCAGAGTTGTTAACAACTGTGAAACTGAGCAGAGAAGTACATTAATATAAATGTATTGGCTTTATGCACTCACTTAAAAGCAAATAATTTATTTCTAAAGCATTTCGCAAAGGCCACGTCAAGTTTTGTGATCTTTCATATGGATTTGGGACTTAGCTATCTATCACAGGATGATGATAATACAGCTAAGAGCCTAGGTATTAAAAGTTTATTATTAAATACCTACATGATAAACATTTTCAGACGAATTTTAAAACTCAGGTTAAAACATCTTTATCCAATTTGGAATGAACCGCTGAAAACGCGTTCTAACGATGAAAGACAATTTCACTGCTCGTCCCGCTTTTATCATAATGGAATGCATTTCACTACATAAGCCGCTCCGTGACTATTCCAATAAGCCATAAAGACTATCTCAGTCGCTATCTGCTTTTTAATTTTGCATTTCATTGTGATGCAGACCAACTTCCATTAAACAAACAAGCGGCGATAAACATTTAAGCTTTTCCAAGTTACGGCGAAATAATTGCGTTTCCATTCGGATATGTGGGTCCAGCTTGTAACGAACGGGCCGAGCGAATGAAGCGGACCGCGAAACCTTCAAATTGAATTTTAAGCATCCAATTTGTTTGCGCGGTGCCGTCGCTGTGCACGGGCAAAGTAGACGGCCGATTTTTGCCTGTCACTAACCTCTGACTGCCCGACTTCGGCTAATTTTAACCGGCGGTCGACAAACCAATGCATTTCTGTGGCCGGAGCTTAAAAGTCAATCAAATCTGGGTAATGAAGCTTAGGTAGACCCGGAAACTAAGCTTGGGCAGAAATCAATTGAAATCACTGCCGAAGTGTATTTTTGTGAAATTAGGTATGTATCGAATTCTTAATTTAGATTTATTCACGAACATATTATTTATTATGTATACCTGTAAGTAATGGATTTGCAAAGTCGATCGAATAGTGTTTGCTTGACTAATGTCGTACTAACAGTTACTCTTGGCGAGAATCGAACTCGCAACTGCAGATCAATAACATTAAAGCTCAAGTCTGCGTCTCGATTCACATAATTAAGGCAAATAGTCAAGAGAAACTAATATGGTTAAGTAAATAAGGCATTTCTAACATGAGATCCGAGTAGAATTCAAAATAAGAGGCTTTTCATTTGTGGATAAACGAGCATTAAATTGTGATTTGGAGAAAATCTTTTAAAAAAAATAATTTCACAGACACGACCACACGTTTCATAATACGAGTATTACGAGTATTTACGACTAGCTATTTGTTAGTATCATGTCATACCTTGTATCGACTTTTGGCAGTCAGTCATCGGTCGTCTGCGGTAGTCGTGCTGCCTATTTCGTAAGCCTCCCGCTAGTTCCCACACTCGTAAAGCGATTTTTGCCAGTCCGCAGCTGACTCGGCCGGGATTTGGATGAATAATTTATATAGGTATCCTACATGCACCTGCAGTTATGTAAACGCATCTATTATTTACAAAATACCTATTCCGCTCTTTCGCGGTTTTCCATTAGCCGGTCCATTCGGAATTTCAATTAACGAGGCATCTCCTCGATTTAGTAAACAGTTGAGTACGTGTTTGCTTAGTGTGAAAAGGGTACTATGAAATTCTTGACACAGGTAACCAAAATTTTGTTTACAATGTGCGTATAATAAATTACTGGGTAGAATGTTGTTTGTTTTGTATAAAATGAGTAAGGTTGCTTTACTTTAAAAAGTAAAGACGATTGCGGGGCTAGATAAGAAGTTATTTTTTAATTTGCGTATGTTCAAACGCATGTCAAACTGTGCATCCTATTCAACTGTTTTAATTTTACTATCACCTAATTTACTGGGCTACGCGTGATATACAGGCATCTAATTAAAACCGTGATGACAATAGCCAGTGTTGCCAGTCATTAGTATTCAGTGCCCATGTAGTGCACGCGACGAAGCCTGTTATTTCTACTCATTTAATTTTACTTTGTCGACAGACCTCATGATGATGAATAAAATTTAAATGATGCTCCAAATGGATTGGGTAATTTGTCAGGTATGGCAGCAATAATGAATGTAATACATCCATTAATTAACCTTTGCGATGACATATTTAATTTTGAACTATTTTGCTCGTCTTTTAGCGGTGTGAGGGATAAAGGTGTATTTTATCACATTATTTGAGACAAAATTTTCGTATCACCCTGAACTGCTGTAATAGTGTCATTAATTTTCAGGACTAAGTGGAATGAAATACCCAGGTTACCATAGAACCATATCTGACGAGAAATATTGGTACGTATAGGTACTCAGTACAATAATAGAAACGAATATTTCAAACAATCTCGATTTCATAGACGGCGATACCAAGGTCAGACAAAATCTACATAAGTAAGAGCACTTTACACAATCTCGACAAATCGAACGATTCCAGATTCTCGTTTATGTGTGGAGTGAGCTGGATGGGTATTTATTCTGTTATACAGGTTGTTCAAGAAAACGAAACAGCTCTTGAAACTAAGCAATCAGTACCTATTGTAAAACATCAACGTATTTATTGTTGAATTAATTTTTCATATATTTAATTGCCTAGCCCAAACAAGCAGAACTTTTTTAACCTCCCTAACTGGTAAGGGACCAGCTATCTTGAGACTATGGTGATTAGATTGCAGATAAACGTACTAAGATAGTAGGTTCTTATGAATGTATAATAAACTTCGCGTGCTCATTACGTTAACGTTTGTCCCCCAAAGGTATTAAACGGCTGTCATTCTAGTACCTACTTACTGTACTGTACTTAAACTCCCAGGTCAGGTTGTCGCTGATTTTGAAATCGCTAACGATAATGAAATTCGCTATCTGATAATCTTGTTCTAAGAACTATCCATTCTCATTTACACCCTATATACGTAACATTACATAAGGTCGGTATTTATATATCGAGAAACTATTTCACGCCTCCCGGAGCCTCGCTCCAATATTATCGGTATCTCCAATTCGCCATTCAGCTGGATGTGCGAGTAAACATGATTACCTGAACATGGATTGCGATTTTAACATCCCTCTTAGTCAGATATTTACATAGCATCGCGTTCGAAATAAACATCATCCCAAGTAATGTAATTAAGCACGAGTAAGCATATCAGAAAGTATTTCTCAAAATGCTTCCCTATAGCTGAGGGATTATTCAATCATACCTATTGTTGATGATAAATAAAGCATTTAAAAATAATTATTTTACTTATATTTCGTAATATCTCTTTACATTTATTATGAGTAAGATGCTATAAAAAGATTATATAAGAAGAATAAAGCTGATCCCAAAATGTAGTTCCAACATGACGATAAGACATTTTGTAAGTCGGTAACAAAACTGTGTACAAGCGGGCTCGGGCCCGAAGCAAACTTGAAAACTGTTAACGTGGGATGAGATACCACAATTTCAAAGTGTCCAATACCATGACTATCTTTAAAATGTTTCTAGTTTGTTACTCTCTTTATATCGTGTTAGTTGTAGGTATGTCTACTAACAGCTGAGGTTACTAGTTTGTAAGCAGATTTATATGAACCGAAATAGCCAGTGGTATAACTTTTCCTCCGCAACATTGAATTATGTTTCTTTTCTGACGCCAGGCTGATTTAAGCTCCATCCTACAGAGTCGACAAAGTGATTTTGCAATGTATGTCTCTCCTGGGAATTGAATAGGGAACTTCGAGATCGAGTCCAATTTCACTAGATCCTAGAGGCGTTAGCAAAATTTAGTGCTCTTGATATTATCCGTTAAGAAAACGATGCCATTCTTCGCAAGGCACGTGCGATGTCAGACACCTACGCAGCATATAAATTGCGGTAACATGTGTATATTGCAGAGGAATATCTAGCGCTATTATCCTTCTACTTGCGTTAGTTTCAAGATGTAGGTCATGATCACTATTTGGCCCCATTACTTCCGCCTGCGGCAAAGTAGAAAGCTTGGGGTCCATTCTGATGGTGTTTTTTCTTCGATTCTGCTTACTCACTAGGCAGTAATTCTGACAATGTGGTAAGAACCTATCTACCAGTTTGAACAAATTCAATAAGGAAAATGTTCAAATAACATTTTCTTGTAGGTACATCTGATAACCTAGAAAGTCTTTAAAAATGCACAAACGCCAAACAGAATTCTTTTGTGTGCCGGCTACACCCAGATCGAAAGAAAATGATTGCTTGTAAACGGACCTGATTACGCTAACGAGGAAATATCTGCGCGAAAATAGGTGTCCGAGAGCTCGAATCCCCTTTTGTGAAAAATCACAACGCTGTTTTTCTACGACACAGTTTTGTGATTTTGTCATTCAGATATTGAAACGCGTTAAAAGACCCGGCGTGTGCTCGTTACCCTTTTACGCACTTAGTAAGAATAACTCGGCTAATTTTCTCAAATTCCGACCTATAAAGGGCTAAAAGGATAAAGAAAGTGCACAAAGCGCCATACCTGAGCGTAAATGAGCCGACGTGTAGATGTGAAACTGCCGGGAAGTAGAGATGTGCCACGACAGTTTTTTTTACACACGAGAACAATTGCACGCATTCTCTTACAGAATTTTCAACTCGAATGAAATAACTTGACAAATTTTAGCACTTAAGTCTACAGTTAATGCTAATATCTTAACTAAAGTACCGCGGTGTGCTAGCTTCAACATCCCATTAAAAGCAAAAACAACGCAAACTCAAGAGCCAGTCTGCAAAGTGAATTCTCGATTGTAGATCGCAAACTGGAGGAACAGAGCTGCTATTCTCGAGCAGAAGTCGATTTGGAATCTACAAAACTATCAACTCGAGTTAAATGAGTCGTCGTAAGAATCGAGTCGAAGGAAAGCGAGCCACGCTACGGTCGGTGTGCGTTCGCATTACATAATTTATACCTCCTCAAGCGCTCACTTTTATTTTACATGCGACTCCTTTGATGTTCTCGAGAATTTGTGAGTAAATCAAATTACAAAGCACAAGTGACTTTTATGGGCTGACGACGTTTCACGATTTATGAATTCACAAGGGTTGTCGTTATCAAACTGGGCTGCAGGGTCGGGAGTCAGGACGTGCCCTTCTTCTTTATGGCTTTGGCAACAGGCGAACTAAGAAAGTTTGTTAATTAATTAGCACGCATGTATATTTATTTGTTTTTGTACGTATTTTATGAATGTCGTAAAAATATTTTGTTAAGGAAATTAAGTATTTTTTCATCATCATAAAGGCATATTTATGAAGAAAACAGTTACGATATAAACAACGATTTATGTGTATCTTCAAACATCCATCCGAATGGTGGGAGGTAAATAGCGGAATTATTCATACATTTTTTACGGCTGAATTGAAAACGGATGAGCTCACGGAGCCGGTCAAAATTGCGGCCAAATCATTTATTCACGGAGGTCTGTTGTCTCGTGATTCATCTCAGGAAAAATATGCATAGATAATTTTGATTTTAAGATTTTATTAGTCCTGAAAATAGCTACGTATTTACACTACACATACTCGTAGGTAGAGAAAGCCGCACACTTCCATTACAATTGTTCTTAAAAAGTTGCGTTCTATAAAAGCAAACCGAGGGATAAGCTCGTAGACTCCATACAAAATAGTTATCAGGTTAGTTTCTTGTATCTCGCAGTGAGTGGATATAAAATTACTACTTCGAGACAACAACAGGACTATCGTAACAATAAATTTTCTCACCAATTGGCGCCTCTGTTAAGTAATTAGGCTTTGTCACCCAACAGTGGGTAATGTCAACTTAATAAATACTTTAACCCTTATAAGTACGATCTATTGTAGTCATTACCAATTTAATTATTATTGTTGATAATATTATTGTTATTGTTGTACCCTTCATTTGATTTTGTTCACTGGGATGAACATTCAATTGAAAAAAATAATATGCCGAGTGCATACGTCTTAATTTCTGGTAAGTTTTTTTTTTCACTAGAAAATATACTTAAGTTTTGGTAGAAAAATATTTTTATGTGCTAGTCACAGTCTGAAAGTGTTAATTTTAGCCAAAATGCCGGCCATAGCGAAGACCAGGCTTTAGTGTCAAGGTGTTTATTCAAGCTTTACATGTATTTTATTATAATTGAGTAATGACAGTGGTTTTAACGTATTGCATAGTGTTCATGCTTAATAACTTGATTGATTTACAATGCTCATTTAATAAATAAGCCATGTTATACCAGGTCAAAGTCGAGTGTTCATCCCAGTGAACATTGCCAAATTACTAATAATCTTTGATTGTTCATCCCAGTGAACGTTGTCAAATTGGCTATGAACCGTTTATTTTTGCTTAATTTTATTTCAGTGGACTAATTTCTTTATTTAGAGTAATTTTTTATTTTGTTTGGGATGTTGGCAGCTTAATACTGTATATTGCATGAAATGTAATATCAGAATAATGTTTTGTTACTGGTAAAAGTGGACATAATTGTTTTCAAAATTTTCATGCAAAATAATTACATATTTTAATTTAGCGGTTGTTTGTAGATTCAAAGTTTGTAGTTCCAAAGAATATTTTTGATTAAAATCATTTTTACTTTTTTATTTAAACCCTGAAGAATATATTTTATAAATGTGGGAGCTGTTTTTTTATTATTTAGTGCGACTTGTCCACTTTTAAGTTACATGAACAAAAAATTATGATTTTTTTCTTTAAAAACATTAAACATTGTTTTACCTCAACGATCACACAAAATTGTATGGTAATAGTTACTTTCTTACTATTTTGTGCACCAAAAAGCGTTTAATAATATAAATTTTACTTTTTATATGAATAATTGTTTTAATTTAATGCCGCTACCCTAAATTGGCAATGTTCACCCCAATGAACAGTTAAAATTCTCCATATATTTGGCAGTGTTCATCGGGATGAACATTGTTTTTTTTCTATTTGGTGAAGTTCCGATTTTTTATATATTTTTTTCTGACCTTTAAATAACCCTAAGAACATAAATCCGACGATGTATTTTTATTTTTTGATATTTAATGAGTCTGCCAAATTAAGGGTTAATTATTATTGTTGACTAACAGCGAGTAGTAGTTCATAGTTGAAAGAAGATAAAAGTTAGAACTGTTAATTCGATAATTGTTAATTGTGATAATTAATATCACTTCAAGAAGAAATGTTAAGAAGTTATAAGTAAAAATTTATAAAAATAGTACTAATACTTAGTTAATATTGTGCCAGCTACAGACTTGATATATACTCGTAAAAAAGAACTCTCTCTCGCCATAACAATACACCTTTAGTCGAAGGTAAAACCATTGGATAAAATCTACCGAAGTCGGCACTAGTTAAGAACAGTCTTGACGAGTTTTGCGAGTGTTTGTTAAAACAAGTTAACACAATCAGTGGGAAACTTCTAGTGCGTACACTGGAACAAGATTAAAGAATGACTTTTGTTTACTTTATTTCTTTCTTTCTTTACTACTTGAGAAGAAACCAACTGTTTTCCAAAAGCTATTTTTACTCAGATTTCACCGACTCCTTATCATTACATCGTACGTACCTATAAAACAAAGTCGCTTTCCGTTGTCTGTTCCTATGTAGCTTAAATCTTTAAAACTACGCAACGGATTTTGATACGGTTTTTTAATAGATAGAGTGATTCAAAAGGAAGGTTTATATGTATGTATACTTAGCACCCGTGCGAAGCCGGGGCAGGTAGCTAGTTTGTATCTAAAATAATACCATAGCACCTTTGTAACTTTGTAATATTATGGATGCAATAAATAATTGAGTATTTATAAGACGTTAGGTGTAAAAATTTGCATGCAATCTATTGGGTAGTTTACTTATAAATAAAATAAGTGGGTAGCAAGCAAACTTTGTATGTCAACTAGTTCGGAAATAAATCTTGTAGTGCACACACGCGTCTCATTTAAATCCCAAAAGACTGGTACATAATAGTGGCGACAGGACTGGGTTTTAAGTGCATTACATTAATAATACGTGAAGCCGCATACGAACTCATGGTTAATTTGTGCTCACCTAAAAAACCAGCTGAAAAAACTTATAAAGAAGTGGTGGAACTAATGTCTACGCATTTACAACCTACCCCGTCAATGTTAGCGGAGAGGTTTAAGTTTCGCCAATATAGACAATGTGAAGGCCAATCTATTGCTCAATTTGTGGAACAGTTAAAGAAATTATCGCGTTTTTGTGACTTTGGGACCGAACTCGACAGTAATATGCGGGACCAGTTTGTGTGCGGGCTGTGCAGTGACGGTATTAGACAACGGCTGTTTGTGGAAAAAAAGTTGACTTTCTCAACGGCAACGGCGATCGCGTTATCGTTAGAGGCGGCGGAACGGGACGCTTTGGCAGTTGAAACTACCGGCGTTAATTTTATGAAAAAACCGCCGGTGAGAAGAACAACGGGGTGTTGTGTGGCCTGTGGAGATTTTCGACATAAGGTGGAAAACTGTAAATTTCGGGACTATGTGTGCAGTCGGTGCAAAAATGTAGGACATTTGCGGCGAAGGTGCTCGTTGGCGGAGGTAAACGACGGTGACCGCAAAACGACCTTTAACGGCTCGTTTACGTCATCGAGAGGCGGCGGCCGAGCGGGCGCTCGGAGCACCTACCGGGGCCGCGGTGCAGCACGGGGCGGCGGAAGACAATTCTACATAGGACAAGGCACGGAGAACAAGTCATCGACGGCGGCGGCGGGTCGGTCGGACTCGCGGGACACCGGGAACCGGCAGGGTGACGTCACGGGCATGTCGACCGAATATGTCCAGGACGATGAAGCGGACCAGGAGAGTGGTGACTATGAAGAACCCATGTTCCAGATGTCCTTAGCAAAGTATAGACCGGTGAGCGTTCTTGTAAAAATTAATGGAATTTTAATTAATATGGAAATAGATACGGGATCGGCAATTTCATGTATTAATGATAAAGTGTATAAACAAAAATTTATAAATGTACCTTTACAGTCATGCCAATTAGTTTTAACATTCTACGATGGAAGTAACATAAAACCGTTAGGTTTCATAAGTGTTGATGTACAATGTCAGGGCGTTACAAAAAAGCTAGATTTATATGTAATAAATAAAGGTACAACTAGTTTATTAGGCCGACAGTGGTTAGCCGAGCTGGAGATGTCTGTACCTAAAATTTGTATAAATACAATTAGTACACCTTTAATGGACGGTTGGAACAAAAATGAATTTGTTAAAAATCTCAATTACAGATTTAAAGAAGTGTTTGAACCCGGACTCGGGTGTTTCACGGGAGGGCGAGCGAGCCTGCGGCTGCGGGCGGGGGCGGAGCCGGTGTTCTGCCGCGCGCGGCCGCTGCCGTACGCGCTGCGCGAGCGCGTCGACGCCGAGCTCGACGCCATGCTGGCCAGCGGCGTCATCGGGCCCGTGGAGCACTCCGACTGGGCCACTCCTCTGGTAATCGTACACAAGCCGGATGGTTCTTTACGTCTCTGTGCAGATTTTAAAACTACTTTAAACAGGGTTTTGTTGGTAGATAAATATCCAGTTCCAAAAATAGAAGACTTATTTACTCTTTTAAATGGCAGTCAATATTTTACAAAAATTGACTTATCACAAGCGTACAATCAAGTTTTGTTAGATGACAGTAAAGAAAATGATTGTACAGCTCTAACGGTCATTAATACGCATAAAGGTTTGTTCAAATATAAAAGATTAGTGTACGGACTAGCGTCTAGCCCAGGTATATTCCAAAGAATAATGACTAATCTGTTTAGAGAGCTACCAAACGTAACTGTGTTCTTAGATGATATCCTGATTTCAAATACTACTAGAATAGACCACGAAAAAAGCATAGAAAAAGTCTTTAAAATATTAAAGGACAATGGGTTAAAGATAAAGAAACAGAAGTGTGAATTTTTTTCTCACCAAGTAAAATATTTAGGTTACGTAATAGATAGGGACGGTGTGCGAGTAGATCCAAGTAAACTGGAACCAATAATCCAGATGACAGCACCTACAACCGTGTCGGAATTGAAATCTTTTCTAGGAATGGTCAATTTTTACGGTAAATTCATTAAAAATTTAAGCGTTTATCTGGCTCCTCTGTTTGACTTATTAAAGAAAAATAACAGATGGTCATGGGGTAGTACCGAGCAAAGAGTTTTTGAAAAGGTGAAGGGCCTGTTGAAAAGCGCGGGAGTGCTGGCACACTACGACGCGTCGCGCGCCGCAGTGCTGACGTGCGACGCCGGCCCGCGCGGGCTGGGCGCCGTGCTGGCGCAGCGCGCCGCCGACGGCCGCGAGCGCGTCGTGGCCTACGCCTCGCGCGCGCTCACCCCAGCGGAGCTCAATTATAGCCAAATCCACAAGGAAGCCTTGGCCATAGTATTCGCGGTGAAGAAATTTCATCAATATCTTTATGGTAGGAAATTTACACTTCGGACCGACCATAAACCGCTCGTGAGCATATTCGGTCCGAATTTAGGCATACCTAACATGACAGCGAGTAGATTACAACGGTGGGCCATTATTTTATCAGCTTATGACTTTTCCATAGAGTACATTAAATCAGAGGAGAATACGGCGGACGCACTTTCACGTTTAATAGCCGCACACAAGGAAAGCCGTGATAGTTCAGGGGACAGGGATATAGAACAAACTTATCTACACTTTGCTACCGAGGCATTATTATTGAGTAACGAAACTATAAAAAAAGAAACGCAAAAAGACCCATTATTAGGTAGAATTATAAGTTACATACAAGATGGTTGGCCTGCCGATGTTGATATTAAAGAACTTAAACCATATTTTAATAGGAAGTCGGAACTATACCTAGAAATGGGCTGCATTATGTGGGGACATCGTTTAGTAATCCCTAATGTCTGCAGAGACAAAGTATTGAGAGAACTGCATGACACACATACAGGTATAGTTAAAATGAAAAGCCTGGCCAGGAGCTACGTGTGGTGGCCCGGGCTGGACGAGGCCATCGAGCGCCAGTGCGGCGCGTGCGGCGTGTGCGCGGCGCTGAGCGGCGCGCCGCCGGCGCACGCGCCCCGCTCGTGGCCCTGGCCCACACGCCCTTGGTCTAGGATTCACATAGATTTTTTAGGGCCTATAGCAGGTATGAAATTCTTGGTAATTATAGATGCAACATCTAAATGGATAGAATGTTTTAAGATGAATCAGACCACGGCCAGTAAAGTAATAGAAAGACTGAGAGACACTTTTGCTAGGTTTGGTTTACCAAAACAAATAGTCAGTGACAATGGGCCACCGTTTTCGAGTTCCGAATTTTCACAATTTTGTAATAATAATGGAATAGATCATATATTTACAGCTCCGTATCATCCTTCTTCAAATGGAGCCGCAGAGAACGCAGTAAAAGTATGTAAAAGAGTAATTAAAAAAGCAATTATGACTCGCATGGACGTAGACACAGCTTTGTATAGGTTTTTATTAATATATAGGAACACCTCTCACAATACTACGGGAGACAGTCCGGCTAAACTGTTGTTAGGTCGAAATTTACGTACTAGACTAGACTGTCTCAAACCTGATCGCGAGAAAAGAATTGGAAAATTACAAGAAAAACAAGAAAATAGTGCGGGAGGAGTGAGTAGGGAAGTTAAGGTAGGTGAGGAAGTATGGTTTAAAAACTATAATGACGATGTACAATGGAAAAAGGGTAAGGTCATAGAAAAGTTAGGCGATACCGATTATCGTATCAGTTTAAAGGACGGACAATGTATACATAGACATATTGATCAACTAAAAATATGTAAGGTGTTTGGTGGATCTGCACAGGACGATAAAGTAACACAAAGTAAGGAACAGAGAAACCCCGGTTGGTTGTGGTTGCCGGGGGCTGGACCGGCGGAGTGCTCCGCGGCCGGCCCGGGCTCGGCCGCGCCGGCTCCGCGCCCGCCTGCCCCTCAGCTCGCTCCAAGGAGGTATCCTCTCAGAGAGCGACACCCTCCAACACGATATGGCTTTGAATAATCCTTATTGTATGTATTTTAGTTAAGAACTAAGTTAGTTTAGTTATTAAGAAATTGTTTTGTGACTGGCTCCTCTTAGATATGTTTACTGTAAATGTACCTAAATGTATTACTTATTAATAAATATAGACCGACTTATCTTTATGTATACCATTCAAGTACACACGGAGTCCAGTCACGACACTGGAAAACATGTAAGACATATCTGATAATGAAAAAGGTTACTGTACTTTAATTAAATATAATCTCTAGAATAGTTAGTAAATAAGGGTGGAGGTATTGGGTAGTTTACTTATAAATAAAATAAGTGGGTAGCAAGCAAACTTTGTATGTCAACTAGTTCGGAAATAAATCTTGTAGTGCACACACGCGTCTCATTTAAATCCCAAAAGACTGGTACATAATACAATCAAACGCTGAGATATTGTTATTAACTAAGCCACAATCCCAACCAGATTGAACTTAGAAACATTTCTGAATTTAGTACCACTGAATATTGTATTAATTACGAAACTTGTCTAATCCGGCGCCGTTTATCAATGTGGCAATATCTAGAGCCTGTCAAACACTACACTGCATACAACATAAAATATGTTTTCTCAATATTCTTTAAAAATACAGTCTGGTAAAATGTCATTTCTGAATATCAAACGTCAATTTCAAAATGATATTTTGACGGATCCCCGGAATTTTAAACTTGATGGCAAAGGAATAATGAATAATCCAATTCTAATATCTTTGTGACCTCATCTGCCAATTACTCTTTTAAGAAAGGAACAGATTTCTAGCTAATTAGAAATTAAATCTACTCACTCACTGCGAATAAGACGAGCTTAATTTAAAAAAAATCTAAAGCTATGGTGAATGGAGATTCTATTATACTCGTAAGTAGGTAATACGAATTTGACAATTTTTCATTTTGTCCATGCATATTAAACATTTATGATGTGCTGAAGGTACTTAGGTAAATAAATATTGTTACAATTTATATTTCGTACATTTTTTGCTAAGAAAGCAAAACGTTGAACAATTTAGTAAAGTGCCTTCCGATTGAAATTGGCTGAGAAAGCTCGGAGGTGAATTTTGTGATCATGAAAAATGTTCTTTAGATATTTGAATGATTTGTGCGGTAACATTCTATTAGGAAAATCTAAAGAATCTACAACTTATTTTAAATTAATAATTGATTTCACGAAATTACATATTTCAAATTGTGTAACTACGGTAGGTTGGTACTTTCGTAAACATTTACCTACATTATGTTAAGGACTTTCCAGGGTTTCGTATTTCATAGGTTTTATTCACGATTGATGTATCCCTAGGGAAATCTTTTTACCTAGAATAATCGAATGTTCATATTTACAGGAACGACCACGCATATTGACAAAGTCAGGGAGATCATCCGAAAAATTAAGCTGTAAAACGTCCAATATAGGCAGAATTTGAATTAATGTATTTTTTACAAACGAGAGAAGCTCTTAGCCTGCATTTCATCTGATGATAAGTGAGGGCAAGCTTAACCCGGAACCCCAACCACAGAGGAATTTAGAACAAGCCTTAACACCAACATAATGATAGTATGAATATTATTATAAAAATATTAATATCGTACGTTCCGAAATGCTAATAATTTAGTAACCTTAAGTGAGCTTCTCCTTCATCTTGTGTGTTTGTTAATAGGAATAATTCAGTGCAGCAATGCATCAACAAGATCAACTGTCACCGCGCACCTATGCAAGCAGCAGCGTTATTTTAATCACGTAACTCCAGTATTTTATCAATATTAGTATGCCAGCGGCACAGCCTGGCGCAGTGAGCGGCGCTCATCTGTCCTACCACCACGTCCCAACTGCTTGCGTATTTTAAACCTTCAGCTTACTCGGAAAACTGCATAAAGCATATTCTTAATAAATCTCTTTTTATTAAATTTCACTTGAAGTGGAGCAAAACAAATTAACCTGTAATTTCACAACAGAATTGCTCCTTCCATGTATCCAATATTCTTGAAAATGGTGTTTAGTTGTCTGTACTGTTTCTAGGTCTTCCGCTCATTTGAAGTTTCAAAGGTTTTGCTAATAGGGATGAGGCTATCTAATTGGCATATTAACTTGGTGAAGCGAGGTGCTAGACCCTTTCGAAAGGAAATTAAAGCCCGTAAATGTAGACAGTGTATTGAATCGGCCGTTAGCCCTAAGTGGGGATTACAAATACAATTGTGACATTCAAGTTCAAGTTTTCATATTTCATTGTTTAATATTGTGAAACAGGGTCATTGAAGACAGGAGCTAACTAGCTGTCTTGATAACAAGGAAAAATTGATCATAATAAGACAAACATCTCTTAAAGGCTTATCATTTATTTTCTATACTTTATTTTCTTTTCCATGGCACTTAATAATAATATTGTGACAGTTTAGTGATATGTTATTTCATATCAACTATTATAAGGATAATGTAAGGATTTTGGCAAGCAACCGCTGGAGATATATTGAATAATATGAATGTTTGTATAGGAGTGATTCCATAAAGCGTATTTTTTATTGCGCTGCTTTTAATATAGCGTCTCCATAGCGACTCAGCCGCTTTAATATGTTATGTTGCGTCGTCAACCGTGTTACGAGAGCAACAGGAATTAAAGCTAACTCATAAGATGTTACTTTATACTTCACGGAGAACTTTTATCTGAGATCAATGGTAACCAATAAACTACTTAAGTATAACTCTTTTGTCGTTAATTTCATTCATTATAAGAATTGTTAGTAGTAAACGCGTTTAATGACGACACCATTGGGCTATTCTATAACTTATTAACGACACGGCCTTACGGATCTGCTTAGGGTAAAAAAGCTTTGTATTGTTTTTATCTTATACTATAGCTGTCGACCTTTTTTATATAAATTGGATTTGTCTTCTATTATATGATAAACAAAACACAAATAATGATTATAATAGTTATTGGTGGACCGTAAAACAAGGAAAAACTTCCCAAGGGAACTCTGAACAAGCCTGAACCCTCATGATTAATGATGGACACGACACCATTCAATTTAACTCCAGAAATTCCTATCCAACAGAATAAAAAGGAAAGTTATATTTTTTTATGGGTGCCCCCTCTCGACAGCTTTCATCTGATGTAATTATTGTTAGTTTAATAATTATTCGAGCACTCTTGTTAAGTATCGGGAGTTCAGAATTTTAATTTGAATCATTATAATTTTCTGTGTTTGCGTCTTCATCGTCTTTTTAATTGTGTTTGAGCAGTTCTTAGTTCTTTAAATTACAAGTGATAGATTTGGGTAGGTAGGTCTATACATAAAAGATAGGCAACAAGACAAATTCAAATAGGTACTTGAATGCACACGAGTACCTATTAAGCTTAAAGTAAGGTACTTGATACAAATAAGGCCTACCTAACTTTAAATGCTTATATTTCAATAAATATTAACGCCAATCAACAAAAACAAGGTTAATTAACTTCTTCCATCCTTTAATTTTTATAATATTACAAAAAATAACACAATTTTTAACTAAATTAATTCAAAATAAGCAAATTACGAAACCACTGATTTTGGCTTTATTAAATCACCTACACGAAATAAGGCCTATATGATTCAAATGCCTCTAGACCTTAAAATTGAGGTTGTATTAAACAAAATGCGGTCTTATAACATTAAACACGTCGATTTGTTTGCGTTATCAAAATTTTACATACCAAGTAAACAGAAATATACTGTATATCTCTCGATAAACTTAAATTCCACTTATTAAGATTTATACATAAATTATAGATAAAATTAAATATTCATAGTAACAAAGTAATGTTTCCTTACATATATTATTAAAAAAAATATCAAAAACAAACAATTTTATTTTTTTGTATAGGGCTTATTAAAACACCGTGTTCGAATAAGGCCTACACATAAAACCTTTCAAATAAATCAGTTTAGGAATATCATTTAGTTTAGAATTTTTGTAAACAAAATGAGATCTCAATTTTTGTTAGAACCAGGGCATAAAAAGGCTTTTGAATCATCTCTACGAACTCCTACACAATCTTTGTGATACCACTTAAAGCATTTCTTTATGGTCGCATATCTGCTACTTTGTCTTCGAGACAGGCATGATAATACCAGCTTTTATTCTTCTTTCCTTTAGAATTATACATACGGCTTTTTTTTCTTATTTTTTATTGGTTTTGTATTTTTTTTTCTTTTTTTGATTGATTTTTGGCACTGTTTTCTTTTTCTTTTCTGTCCTGTTAGTAACATTCTTATTAAATAAACATTTTGTTACTTTTTGACTCATTTAATTTAATGAATTTGTCCGTAATCAGGTGTTAACATAAGTATCTAATATGGCCTACCATGCTGAAATAAGGCCTAGGCCTTATTAGATATCTCGCTCTTGTTGTCTTTAAAAACTTACAAATAATGCATATATAGCCAGTAGCACAAATTAAGGTAATTATTAGCTAGTAAGAAATATTTAGAAACGATTACTAAGAAAAGATTAATCTAAAACAGCGTCATTTTACCGAAAATTTAAGATCAAATCGCCGGATTTTTATAAGGGAGCACGAAATCATCCACCACCTTAGAAGAACGCGTGCCAATTGGTGCTGGGATCATGGATCGGGATGCTCTTGCACTCTATTAGGTTATAGGGCATATGAGTACGTGTCCTTGAAGTATTTTCCCGGTTGGATTTATTTATCTGTGTTTTCTGATGTATAGGCCTTATTAGAACGTAGGCCTTATTTGTATCAAGTACCTTAATACCTACTACCCTTTATGACAATAAATTGGCTGAAGAAACTCAGTCTGCTTTGTCAGCCTTTTATTACAATGAAAATTAAATGTGGGTGTTATGAGATTTGCATTTAATCACAGAAAAAGAAGCAATACAATGGTTTATTGGATTGTTTAATCATAAACTACAGTATGGTTGATTAAATGGAAAAGCATGATATGTATGACGTATGAGGAAACTTTACGTAGATGGCACATAAATAAAAACAACCCAACTTTCAATATACGCTTTCAGATTTGACATAGCGAAAGGGAGGAAAATATTTCATGTTTGCATATCACATAGACAGAAATAACTAGAAAGGTAGGCATGTTTAGATTATTGTGGCATCTTTTCTACATAGTAACCACAATCTCAAACTATACTTTTTTTTGTTGTAAAATCGTATTTATCAGTACTTTTTTTCAATTCAATTCAAGCTCCATGCGTACCTTTAAAAAAATCATATGAAACTTTCCTTTCGTTTGATAAAAAAATCTGCATCTTTTATATACCTAAAAAAAATCTATAAACCTAAAGATAGCGGAACGAGCATTCGTTTACGTTTGCCATTTAAACTTTACGGTCACGTTGTTACTTTTATATCGATTTTACTTGTCAATTACGTAATAAACTCTCGGCAATGTCTGTATTTGATTTAAGCTCGCCGGGATCCCAATTGTCTTCCTTTCACTTTATTACTTAATAAAAATACTGCCCTTGCTCATCCGAGCCCTCCCCGGGGAGCGGCCGAGTAGTGCCTCCATACATAACCAGAGGTTTATTCATTGCGCTGGTATAAAAATATTACAGCTTTCATTAATTACTTCTCATTTCCTTACGAGTGGAATCGAATAGGTACGAGTACGTCATTTTTTTGCATGCATATTTAATCAAAATTTTATTTTTATTAATGCAAATATGTCTGGTTTATTGTGAACTACTCAAAGTTCAAATGAATGGAGGAATGCTAAACTTCATTAAACTAAACGTAAAATATATTCCAGCTTTTAATTGGTTTAAATATTGAAATCCTACTAATCACAGGTAAATCTGAATAGGAGTTCAAATAAAGTTTTGAGTGCTCTAGGGTTTCATGAAAATTTATTTAGGTTTTAATCCATTTAGTTACATAGAATATTCTAAACCTTTGTTATTCTGGAAAAGGCTAAGGCCTATTTTTAAACTCTATTAGATGTCTTTTAGATTAGACCGTAGAAAGAGAATATTCGATGGGTAGGTCGCCGTTTACTATCACTTAACTCATTTTTATACCCGCCATTTTGGCTGGCTTGCGTCCCGCCGTATGAATACAGAATACAACCTCCCTTAATACGATACATGGCCTACTTTGAGAGGGTTTTCCGTAGTCCATATTAGTTGTTTACACCGACGTACCCGCAAACCTACTATATTCTTATGGAAGATTTTATGGTATCCCGTATATGTATCGTGAATCCAAACTATTGGTAACCTTGGTGTGAGTATAAAGTGGGTGGTTATACTCGTATATTTATTATTGCACGTAACTTTCTTGTTACTATTATTGTGCTCTTAAAGATATAGAAAATTCCGATGCAAGAAATGTACGTCTTCTTATATCTTACAATTTGAAAGTTTATCTACGTTTGCTATTGAATGAAAAGTCATATAATTAGATACTTAGAACAAGTACTGTTAGTTAGAGTGTCACTTAATAAAGAACTAAGTAGGTATTCATAAGCTTCATGTTGCAGGTACATTCTTGTTTGCTCCTGTCATCATTAAGTTCGTAAGGCTCTCTCGTAATTGAAAATGTAGCCGTCGCGCGTTGAAACTGATGTGCAACAGCCCTTCTGTTGCTTGTATCGTAAATGATACGACCGAGTGGTGCATATACCGTGACGTTGAGCTAGTGACGAATGTGATTCTACTGGTCTTGATACGGTCGCCTTATTTTGAGAGATATTTTGCGAGGTTATGATGCTAAATGTATACTTAGTTGTAGGCAAGCGATGTTCAAGAGTCACTTGCGAGTTTTCAAATAAGTAGAGACAGACGTGAGACCACATTATGAGCTTTTCAAATAGAAAACCAGTGTTTTTGTTTATATGTATACGCAACATTGCACCTGTGATCTCTGAGCATCACACATTTTAGACGAAAACAGAAATCAGTAACGTCTCTTGGGTCGGGAGCTGTGGTGGCGGTCTGGCATAAGTTTGAAACTCACACCCGTTATAATTAATACAAAGTGCATGAAGTTAAAGGTAAATACTGTAATAATTGGGGAAGTTCTAATGCTTAATAGCTACAGCATGAAGTAATCTATACGATGACCCTTTCCACCATGATCCTCAAATCCGTAATCTGATTTCACTGGATTGAAACTCCTAGAGTCGATTGTTCTAAAAGCAAGGACCGTGCTATCAATAGTTGGACCTCTCTAAATCTATATACTTTATTGAATTGTGAATATTTGAAATCCTGCTTAGGGAGCTAGCGGGCGACCGCAAGCGGCGCAATAAGGCGCGTGAAGCGGTCGGGCCTTGTCTTAATTGTCAATAAACGTGAGTCCCGGCGAGCCCGAGCCGCTCCCGCCGAATAATTAACGAACTTCCGCGATTTTCGAGTTTGTAAATTGCCTCATGGTCTCGTCGACCCGCGTCCTGGTTTGCTGATATAAATTATGTGCGCGGAAAATTAATCTTAGTGATTTAAGCGCACCCTTCCTTTGTAGCCTGTCGTTTGCCTTTCTTCAGGCTGCGGCTATCTTTTCTTTAGGCGATCAATATAAATTGCTTAAAATCTCGCGATAAATAACGCTTAACTCGCTTAGCCCGGCTCAAATCGAGAGCTTTTTTGAGGTCAGTCAACACCGCAAAAGAGAAAAAAATATTTTCTCAAACACATAGATAATAAATAAGATAAGGTTTTATGTATCGAATACCCAGGGGCGAGACGACACTTATCAATAATGTCAACGACTTTTCTTCGCGATGTTTGAAAATAAAAGCCTGATGAAAGGCAGCGGGACTTTTACTGACATTTCATATATTCTTCCCATTTTCGTTGACATTACAATAAGTCTCCGAGGCGAGCCTTTCAGATTTCGCTTGTGTAACAATTTGTTTCTCCGCGAGTATTAGCGAGGAGCTGACTTCGGGGGTTGATTGTGGAGAGAATCTATGTTCGCAGCGGAATAGTATATTATGTTTAAAATTAGCGCGTTATTCACATGACGCAGCGTACACCGTTATACGGCACGCGCAGCGTCGAAATGCTTGACAGCGAGCATAAACAGCGAATTTACAAGCCCACGTCTTTCATTAAAATGTAAACAAGCTTCCATATAATTCGTGGTGCGTAAATACATCAGTGCGGATACTGAGCGGGCGGGGTAGCATAGGCCGATGTTTATGGTCAACATTACCCACAAATGGTTGTCGCTTAGAGCACCCTCTTCCGTAACTAAATCTGGAAGCCTCATTGAAGTCTTTTGTTTAGGGGCTAATTTTGGGGAACTTGCAAATTAGTATTCCGTTATTTATCGCGCTCATCCCGTACTTCCTCTCATTACGGCATAAAAAGTTATTACCTATTAGGGTCTCGTGAGACTACCTTTTTTTCGGGCGGGTAATAAAGTTTTTTAATTTAAAGTACTTCATAAGCGGTAAATATTCCCTCGCACTCTTCAGTGCCTAAACATACAATCATAAATAGCTTTTTCATTACCTATCTAATTTCGGAACAATGTGCCGCTAGTATGGATGAACATGTATATCAATTGCAAAAGTGAACATTGCTTTTTTCTGACTGATTTATCTTTTCCTTTGTAGCAATTTAAAAACGATAAAAAGAGAAAATATCTGATGAGAGGGTGTAAAGGTACGGTACCCTCTATGGGACCCCATATACCTACATACTTGATCGTTCTATGCTATACTTAATGTCTATCTGATATAGAATCTGTTGTACAAAACGAGTCAATAAGTCGAAGCTAAAACCTTCGTGCCTACGTTGTACAGATTTTGTTTCATTCTCATAAAATCTAAGAGAAATCCATGGTAATGGAAAAAAATTGTAGTCGTCGGTCGAGAAAATCACCGAGGTTTTTATAACGGATTCCTCCAATTCGATTTTGCGACAGACGTTAATTTATTTCTTCCCTTGCTACAAATGTTAATGTACTTCTTGTGTTTGTCAAATGGAAAATGTTTTAGGTACTAGGTAAGTAGATATTTTTTCTTTGATACATAGATCAAGTTCGTCAGTAATTAGCATTATGCGGCAAAATATATTATTGTTCCTACTTAATCTTTAGTGTTATTATAATCTTCACGATTTAAAAAAGTATAGATACAAATCAAACAAATAAATTAATGAAAATCTTTATGATATAGTTTTTGGGAGTTGACTAGTTTATTACAAGTATTTAGTCCTCTCTGGGGCTTAACAATAAACACATTTGCGACTTTAAAATAGATTGGCATTAGAAGGTAATCCGCGTGAATAGGATTAGGCAAAGAGCTTACACCGTCAATTGCCCCTGTCTACAAACTTGCTTCGGCTCAACGCCATTATTATATTATTTTGAATTAATTGACTTGGAACCTAAATAGAGAACATTATTTTAGTTTTCAGAAGAAACGAAGCTCCAATCTCGATTCATTTTAAAGTCTAGATTAAGGCATTTGTTTAATTGCATTTAAATCAAACATACTTATCACAAGGCAGAATCTGTAATTGAAACTGAATCTGGTTCATGGTTTAACTATACGAATTGTAGCAGTGAAAATGTCCATTTGAAAATTATTAATTGACCCTTTCTTATTTCGCACACCTTCGTTAAATCCAAGTTATGCTGAAAAGAAAATATTATTTGAGCTTCATTTGGATTTAACAAAGTATCTAATACCTACTACCTATTTTAACACATGTAAACTGTTTTTGTCCCAAGGAAAGCCGGTGAATCTTGGTTGACAAGCCTCTTGGTCTAATTTGCGCGGTCTGCTGGCCGCAAAAAATGTGTAATGTCACTAGTGCCCTTCAAACAAAAACCATTAATAATCTTGATGCTTGGCTTAAGAAATGTATTAAGATGCTGGACCTGATAGAATATTTAAATTCTACTATTTTAGGAAGTGCTACTTCACTATGTAGTGAGACTTAGGCTGAATTGCATGGTATTTTAACCGTGACTATAACCATAACCGGTGTTTTCTGTATGGAGTTTGACATAATTTTGACATTTATTAATGTTAAAGTTAGATGGTGCAACCCAGCCTTACAGTATTAGTAGCTTAGGGACTTAGTGAAAAAAAAAACTTTTCACGTGAAGAAAATGCATTACATTGCATACTTCGGCCCTGGGACAGCTAGAGGATTAATGCAGTTATCTTCCTCACAAGGGAGGGACCACATAAGTGTACTTTTACACATTCTTCGTGTACTTACCATACTGACTAATTAAAAGGCTTCCGCCTCATTCCGCCAGCGGACTGTCTTTGTATATTAATTGCATTTAGGCGTAGCATTGTCCCGACTTTAATATTAGTAATTTCCAACCTTGTTTCCTGTGGTGGACATAACCCTTTATGAGGGTCGCCAAGCGATGTCAGATAATGACGTCTGAAGTCGTTTCTATACAGAGTCACGTGCTAAGGTAACGCTGACTCCCGCTGTATAGATTATCTGCGTAATTGTGAAGATTAGGTCCTATGAATATTAGAAGTTATAATGAGGATAATATGATGTTTCTGATACGCGCACAGCATGAGTTAATTTTAGTTTTTGCACTGTCTACAATTTGACCTGAAATTGATTTGATTGATGGTAACCTGAAAAAACTATGACATAAGTAGTACCAGAAAATTGCCACCTACAAGTACCAAGTTGAACAATGGCTCGGGTCCAGAAACTTTGAAACAAGAAATAGGAATTGTTACCATTAGAAACCCAAGGCCAATGGAATCGTAGGAAGTGACAATATACTCGTATTAACGTAAAATATTGAATTTATGAACTATTAAGCGAAAGTACCATTTTCAATTCACACTAATCATATATTAACGCGACAATTCATGCAACTACGCACCAGCAAATGGCTTTTGGACATTATCAGGATCGTCAGTTCGCGAGCTATTGTTCGGCCTCGTTGGGCAAATTGACGTATAGAGGCACTATTTTAGGTATTGTAACATAGGTTCATTACTAAACGTGAAACAATTTGGGGGAAAACTTACTAGGTATCCTTTACCTACTATTAATTCTTTTCTTCTTTTTCCACTCCACATAATTTATTATCTTTTAAGATTTCAAAATACAATAATGATTGTCTTCTCTCTTATTCGTAACTGTAGTATTGTACTGTAACTAAATATAGTAAGTATTTTTTTTTATTTACTACGAGGAAGCTCTTGGCCTGCATCTCACCTGATGGAAAGTGATGATTAGCCGAAGGTGACGACACGACCTAATTATTGTTATTTCTCTTAAAATAACTACTCGAGCTTTGTTGAGTTCTGGTTTAGTTATAACTAGCGGCCGCCCGCGACTTCGTGCGCGTGGATCTCGTTTTACCCCCCCTTCATCTATCTTACGCGGTTCAGATTTTTTCATACAAATGTTTTTTCCCGCTAACTCCCGTTCCCGTGAGATTTTTGCAATATCCTGTTGTAACTAAGCTTTAAGTTTACTAAGGTACCTGCATGCCAAATTTCAAGAGTATATCTTACGCGGTTTAGATTTTTTCATACGAATGTTTTTTCCCACTAACTCCCGTTCCCATGGGAATTTTGCAATATCCTGTTGTAACTAAGCTTTAAGTTTACTAAGGTACCTGCATGCCAAATTTCAAGCGTCTAACTTAAGCGGTTTAGATTTTTCGTACAAAAGGATTTTCCCGCTAATTCCCGTTCCCGTGGGAATTCCTAAGTATCCTATAACCTGCCCAGGAGTATGAAGAATAATTGTACCAAGTTTCGTTAAAATCCGTCAAGTGGTTTTTGTTTCTATAAGGAACATACAGACAGACAGACAGACAGACAGACAGACAAAAATTTTACTGATTGCATTTTTGGCATCAGTATCGATCACTAATCACCCCCTGATAGTTATTTTGAAAATATATTTCATGTACAGAATTGACCTCTCTACAGATTTATTATAAGTATAGATAACCGACCAAATATCTAGAGCCTCGCTCATTTTCAGATTAATCTAGTTAATTGTAAAGGTATGCATTTGTGCTAACTAGCCAGAATTATCTCTGAGATGCGAACAAAGAGCTATCTCAGGATATTTCGTGTACGAGAGGGCATTATGATGCACCCGCATGATAGGAGTACTTGACGGATATTCAGCCAGCGGCTTTATGGCCACTGGCTTTGAGCGAGCTCTATGAAGTATTAGTTCTATCTATACACGCTATAGAAAGGTTATAATGATTAAAAAGTTTGCTAGATTATCTCTTAAGATTTTTGTGTGAAGTGAATATTGAAAGCCTACCCCGCGTAACGGCATAAGGCGAGGCAGAAGAAGAAGAATATTGATATGGTGATAGTCATCATCATCATCATCATTTCAGGCATAGGACGTCCACTGCTGAACATAGGCCTCCCCCAATGATTTCCACAATGGCCGGTCGGTGGCGGCCTGCATCCAGCGCCCTCCCGCTACCTTTATGAGGTCGCCGGTCCACTTTGTGGGTGGACGTCCTAAATTTTTGTTCACACATGATATTTTTCATACCTTTTGGAATCTATTCCATTTCAAAAAGAATGAGAGAAGGCATTTTCTTTTTGTTAACCATAATATTGCAATTGAAGATCAAGATTTTTTTTCCCTTCTATGTTGTATTACAGCTCACTTAATCTGTTACCCTTCTTTCTCCTCTCGTGAAACAGGTGTAGCCTAGTACGGGGCTCTTGTATTTTTTTCTTGAATATTTTTTTACATTTCATTAAATGTATTTGGTTTCTTCTTTTCCTTCTTGATATTATTTTTATAACTACCGTAACGATTGATAGCAAAAATAAATGAATAATATAATAAAGCATTTTTATTTCAACGTAGCATTATTATAATGTCTGTCACGTACGAATGAACTGTTTCTGAGCTTCTAAAATATACATTTAAGTGTGTAATTGAACAACCTACTCCAGACAGCCGTTGGCACAGGTATTAATTCATCTGGTTGTATTTCCAGTAATTGCGTAGGTTTGAGGAGCATTATATTATCTGTTTATAGCTGTTCATCGACTGTGTAATGTTAAGCCATCTACTCACCACCTCACATGAAAACGCGTTCAATGAACCGTTTGCAATTTACGCCCAATAACTTAAGTTCACGATGCCCGTCTCAGGGCATTGAATAGCTCGAGGCGGAGTAGTGGCGCACTTGACTGATATGCAGCCGAGTTTCACGGACGAATGGCTTTGGCTTTATGATGCCAACGAAATAAAGTACATAAACCGCTTTATGAACGTGTTGCAAGCAAATAGCGAGTCACTTAGCATGATGCACGACATTCTTAGGGTGCAATTTTATACGAAAGATTCAAAGTAACATTCGCGAGATACATCATTTGATGCTATTGGTGAGCGACAAAAGCTCACTCGATATAGCCATCGCAGTTTCTTTGTTATTTTCTACGATGGCGGTGATATTAAATTGAACCTGTACAAGGAAAACTGCAAAAAGATTGAAAAGAAAAACAAGTGCTTTTAATAAAAAAGTTCCGTAGGTTTTTTACGTCCCAAAATTTTCCATTTAATTATAATTGCGCCTACCTTATTTAATCTAATAAAGCGGCCGTAACGCCGTAAAATTACATTTAGGTACTTTGTCGAACTTTAACATCAAGTTTTTAGACGGTGACTTTGCAAAAGTTGTGACTTTCGCGGTCATTACGGCTTAGAATTAACTCACTTGGCAAATTGTTTTACACACTTGTCAACCCTCGTCAAGTACAATAAATTGTATCCGATATAAATAACATTATCGCATCGGAATCAATTAGGATGCTTTATAGACCGAGAGCGTATTGCTGTTTTCCTGCACATGTAAGTAATCAAATTTTAGGATTTGGATGTCCATCCATTTATTTATAAGAGTAATCGGATTGCAAACACCAGGAAAAATAAGCACAAATTAGACGCACTAGACAATGTTCAGCCGTAAGAGCATCCGACTTTCTATCCATTCTATGTCGCATTACTTATAGCACCTAAAACTATGAACATAAGTTTTATGTGCCTACATTCATATGGGTTAATGTGCCGTTGATGGAACTAAAGTTTTCAAAAACATCTGACAAACCTTTTGTACTTTAACAACAATATTTATCCCGAGTTGATCAATTTATCATAAACCATTAATTGTGGTTTCAAAATGTGGACTACGGACAAATTGTCCGCATTGAAAACAAAAATGCGAGTTAAAAAAAAACATTGAACTGTTGTCATGTGAACAGAGCTGCACGAATTTTTATTAAAAACTGATGAAACGTTTTCATTGAAACGATCGGCCGGTATTAGAACGATTGCCTTTGGAATAGGATCGTCACGTACCGCGTGCATTGAAATATATTTGGTGTAAAATATCATTTTCAAAGTGTTTTAAAACTGTAAGCGCAAATGGAGTTTGAGTTACGCGATTGAGACGAGACCGCTGCGCGAAGCTTGGATTTGTGTGTAGAAAACTATTCAGATCTAACCCTCATGTCACAGACTACAAAGGTCCATTTGCACATCTTTCTTAATTCAGTATAATCCAACTCTAGATTAAAACCAAATTGTAGCATAAGGCCAACCTATTTGCATAACTGGCAATGTGAACTTGGTCCACCAAAACAGTCAAATGAATCCGTAAGTGTATTTCTTGCGTTGCCATAGATAGCCTAGGTAGGTAGGTTTTTTTTTTTTTTTTTTTTTTTTTTTTTTTCTAAAAGGTAGGTAGGTTGTTGTTAACAAAATACTACGGTTCTAAACGGAGCTAGAGGTAAAAAAAATCGTAATAAAACAAAATCTTTATAGCGGTCTTACAGTTCTTAATATTATCTACGAGTAGGTATAGTAATAAAATAAGCAACGTAATATTATCTAAATGTTATGCATTGTCAACCAGCATCTTCACGTCTTCTGAAATACAACAAAGCGTTCAAGATTAAGGCTTAAGATATTTGTTAAAATATAATGCGATTACCGTGTTTATCAAAGAGGGCTCTCTGCTTAAATTCACATGTGGTTTGGCCAGAGTCACTTAATCTGGGCGAGGCTTAGCGACCGCTTCTGCAGTGCACACAAGGGGTGAAAATTTATCTAAATTATTTTTAGTTATTTTTCTTCTTTAAGCCAGCCAATTTGATCCAAACTTTTTATCAGCGAATTACTCTTAATCAGACATCGTACTTATTGTTGTATTTATATTTTATTTAGTGGCATGCACGAACATTTTGCACATTTGATTCTAACTAATGTGACTTTTAACTGAGTTTTGCAGGCACAACCGAAACTTTACAGTGTGGAAAATAAGTTTTTGAAAACCCATCGAGATTACTTGTTTGAAGAGCTGCTAAATATAACAGACAGCAAAATACACTCCGTGTGAACTCTCTCTTAGTTATAGTGACTCACATTAATTTATTGTCTTTGTGCTTTGCTTATAGTGGAAGCCAAACTTATAAAAGCTTTTGTCTCTCGTGAAAGCTCCCTATAGAACAAGGATTACACCGGCACCACAACTTTGAGCTTTTTTTTATGAAACTTAAGTATGCACTGCGGGGTCCAACACAAGCTTAGCGAAAATTTAAGAAACACTTTTGCTTTTGTTTTGCGTCTTTACTTATTCAGCTATAAGTAACGATGGAAAGTTCTTTGCGGCGAGTTGTTCGTTGTTCGGGATCGCAACTTAATGTTAAATGGAGCACATGACAACGCATTATACTACTTATTGGCACATTTATCTTATCTACTTGGCTATAACTTAATTCTGTTATTGGCATTCGTCAATCATTGTTTACTTTCGGAGAAAAATATGAATAGGTAATTGCCAGAATTTTGAAAATAAAATAGGATAGAATGAGTACTTATTTTTATTTATTTCCACAAAATGAGCGTATTGGCTTTGTTTTCAGGGAATTTAAGGACCAAGCACCTTTAACAGTCTGTCCTTGCTTTAATATCTATCTATTTTATACGTAAAAAAACTGACAACAGATGTAGTGCTAAGGAATATGCGACGTTTAACTTACAGTTTCAAAATCCGCCCAAGAATACAAGACACTTAGAAAATATGAGAAGGCCATAACTCCGCTAAATGAAGGGCGAGAGGATCCGAACGGCGCGCCCTGGGAACGTAATGGAAGTGACAAGGGTTTCTCAAAATGATGGAAGGAATTCCGAGGGCTGCGGGTCCGTTTTATGAGTCCCCTCCGAAGATAGGTATCAGTCACTCGTTAAGTTCGATTCCTTGCGTGGGCGGAATGGTGTGAATGTAAAATGTTTATGCCGAATGATTATGAAGAGGCCGGGAATTTTGACGATCGCCGCTTTTGTGGTAAGTAGGTGATCCTTGGTTTGGTACTTGAGGACATTTTGGCGCAGACATTAATGCTGGGGGATACTCCGCGGATTCCTTTCCTGATCATATGTTTAATAGCATATTAGTTCTGACATAAAGTCTGTAAGGAAAATAGTTTTGTATCATTATTTATCAACCAGAAAAATAGATATTAGCCTCAGGCGAAAAGTAATTACCTCAGATCATAGAAAGAGAATAGATATGAAGTCGCGCGTAACTACAACGAGAACCAGTGTCCCCACATTTCCCCCACCACAGCTCCCACACACACATTCAACTGTGTAAAAACAAAGCGACTGAGAGTCTACGACAACATGTGCAACCGGCTTAAAAGTGTTGTGATTGGCCAGAAGGCATGCCTTATGGCCAATCAATGGCCGCGTGACGTGACGCACACTTTGAAAACTAGTGAGAGAACAAAGACAAAATGGAGTCGACAAGATATCGATACTTTAAATCGCTAGGGGCAAGGCTCGAAACTGATTTCACAAAATGCTTATGTATGAAAATCTTTTTATTATTATACGTTATTATTAACTACTATCACGCATTTTTTAATTATGGCGATCTGCGTACCGCATATGTTTATCAAAAATAATGCCTATATTAGGCTTTCAACTGGCTCTTATAGTAATTACATAGTTGACAGTTACTAATTACTTCTACTGTTATTTTTTTTTTTGTAAAATCTTATAATCGCAAGTAACACATCATTTTTTTATTTAAAATTACAAAATAGAAAATTATAATTTACTTCTATTTATCGATAATAGGAAACCGCATTAGAACACGAGCACGGCACTATGTTACGACCGGCACATGCGGCCGTACTGTGTATTTTCACACGACAGTGGATATCGGAAGAAATTAAATACATTGCGCAGTAGTTGAGCATGACATAAAGTGGTTGCTAACTAAATCGTCAATGTACAAGTGTGTTAGAATTTTTATCACCACTGATTTCGATATCGCAGTAACTGTTACGGCACTGAATTCGTTCGTAAAAATGTTTAGTTTTTTTTATTTATAAGCAAAATACCAATGGATTTGCAATACTTACATGTAGTAAATGACTCCATTGTTCCTGTAGTTCTTCGTTTCACTTGTTTTATTGCACGTAACGACGCATTATCCAAAATATCGGAGAACATTTCCTTAGTACGACTGAATCGCGACTAACCTAGCTACGCGGCCGATGTTCGTTTCTGGGCATATCGCGGAGACACGCGCCACGCCCCCGTTTCACATCTATTCCCTTCTATGATCTGAGGTAATTACACATTGCATTAACACGTTAATTCTATAGTCGCAGTTTTCGTCTATGCCTAAGGGAAGGAGTAAATGAGCCCATTGTGCCGGTGTCGAGCCCAACCTATTTAAAGATAGACAATAGCCATTGTCGTGCAGTCAAATAATCCTGAATTTGTTGTGACGTCTTTCCTCGGTTTAAAGTTCGCAGCCGAGCAATGAACAGTTAGGGAAACGCGGTAATATGGTTCGAGGGATTGATAACAAAGGATGAAGGGGTTCAAGACCACATTGGAGTGTCGATCTCTTATTAATACAAGTCAATTGGATTGAATTCAGGGTTTTGTGTGATGTTTGTACGAACAATGAATGTATAAATTGCGCAAGGCAAATTAGATTATTTGGCAAAATACTCAAAAGAAGGTAAAACTATTTTTTTTTCATTAACGCAAAACTATAAAGTGTTAAACACAAACCAACCAAGAACATAGTAACTATTACTTTAGTCAAAAGAGTAAGTCGCAAATTTTAATGTGATTAAAAAATTAAACACAACCTCCTTAGGTTTACAGGCATGCAATTTACTGCATCTTCCAGTCCCCAGAAAAAAGGTCGTGTTGCCCAGAGAATTGATTACAAAGGGTTGGAAGGTCTAATAGAGTGCATTGGGATGTTGACCCTATTAGTCGCGGTCGCGGTTCAACTTAGTTTCGCCCTACATGTGTAAGCGGAGCCGGGAATATGTTTTCTTTTCCTCGCCTTAGTTTGCAGAATAAATTTAAGTATTTTGTCTAAAAATACCTTGGGGAACAGGTTTTTAATTGGTTCAACGTTTGTAGGTGGTTTGTCCCAGAATGTTAGCTACCTGAATGGATAGCTAAGTAATGAATGTAGTATAAAGTTTTTATGGCATAAATCGTAAGTAATGGTCCTTGGCTTGTAATGAATGAACACAAATTTTCCCTCTCAGAATAATTGCAATCTTTTTTAAATCTAACTTTATACCTGAGTCCACGTTTACCTGCTTCTTTTTCTCATTGCAGCTTTTAGTGACGATTTACTTCAAACTGTCTGGATACTTTCCCAGCTGAAAAGGTAGACAAGCGGCTTTTAACGTCCTCGTTGTCCAGTATAAAGATCCACTGCTTAAAAGCGGATAGTCGTTTCTCTAATCCGGTTAGCACTGCGTGGGTCTTCATAGCACTCTGTTCAAATGATAGAAGAAGTCAAATGCCACCTTTCTGATCCTGTCATGTTGCAGGCACTATTTATTTAAAGTTCAACGACCCACTCTGCTTGTTTTGCAAAACTCCACTCGTGCGTATCGCCGTACATCAAAAAGCCATATAAAAAGCGCGAATTGTCCGAGATTGCTGCGACACTATGAACTAGAACGTAAAGGGAATTTTATAGCGGCGCTAGAGCTGCTCGTAAACTGACAAGATGCGCACACACATAAACGGGTGTACCTGAAAATGGCAGCGACTCAGTGAAATTGTTGAGTTTAACACGGTTAAAATAATCAGTAGGGTGAGCTATTTAAAAAAAAATTAAAAACTATGTGTATTTTGTGCAATTACCTAAGTATTTGGACATCAACGCAGCTATAAACATCGTTTGGTAAAAAGTACGGAAAACTACAACTCGCAGTTAACTGTAATTAGATCCGAAATATTCTCTCCAGAAAAAGAAGACAAAACAAAAGTTTGGAGCATGACGACTTTGTGATCGTTCATCAGAGTCAAACTTTGACATATTTATTACGTAGTTGTTGAGTAGGCTTGAGTCTAGACATTATTGTGGTTAGGAGATTGCGGTAAAACAAACCTTCCAAGATAGATCTAGATAGACAACGACTCAAACAAAAACGGATGCCTCCAAGGAGAATCGTACTTGTTACAAACAAAACTACTTCGAAACGAGAAATACTAAACAGTGCTTTGCGTGCTTTGAATCTCAGATAAATGTAGGAAATCGCTTCAGTCGGAAAAAAAGCACAACAAATAACTTAGGAAAGAAGTTTCACGTTTGTCGTTAGCAGGGACGTTCTCATTTCTGAAAGTAGGCACCAGATTGGACGTCAACTTTGCCTCTTTTCCTCCGAGACAGACGAGGTATGCACACAAAGAGCTTCTCTACCGATGAAGAAACCCCGCTGCTACCTGAAAACATAAAATATTGTTTTGAATACCGAAACAAATGGAAGGGTATGATTGTAAGAGATTATTAAATAGACTTCATAAAATACAAAAGTATAACCGAGATCCTATAATCATGAAACAAAATCGTTTATAAATTGCTGTTGCTACACTCAATTTGATTCGGGCGTAATAAATCTTTTTGCTTGTTAATTATTCGATTGTATAAATGACAAATAAACACCAATTAGTTTTTTAAGCAGCCGGCTGGTGCGCGAGTCAAGTGAACCGTACGCAATAATAAGATAAAATTACCACCCTCTGTCGAATTGCCAATAAAATGGAGATGAAAATGTACTAGTGATGTTCATTTTGCGACAATTTGATCGCGGCCGGTCATTTACCATAATGGATTGCGTCAATTTTCGCTACGTTTAAATTTTAATGATGGTATAAAAGCAAATAATGCGATTTGACGCTTAGGTGCCTAATGCTTTCATCCATTTATTTAAATGTTAAATAACATTTTAGATTTAGCAAATTACATTGCCCTCGATTTCTGTTAATCGAATAATGCAGCTGTTTCTGTGAGTACCGAGACGGTGTGTATGTAATAGTGTCACGTAAATGCTCTATCGAATAAGTTTTGATTGTGTTTTCACTACGGTAACTTCAAACTGTCTTAGGGTTTGCGACTATCAGCGGTGAATCTTTACGTTTAAAGCTAAGTGTCTAATTCACAACTCTAGATAAATTGCTGAAGCTTTGGCTTTACGCTGGTTTCGAAGTTTTTTTTTTATAAATCTAAGTAAAAACTACATAACAGCTACGTTAAGTTGAAAACAATTTGAAACTTATTAATTGTCCCTGGAAGAAAAGCAAAGTCACTTTATTTGAATGAAAATATTATGCAGAGTGATATGGATGTTGTTGTAGAAGTTACAATTTTGCAGCATCATAGGTAATAGGTACTTAGGTCTTATCTGCAGTGCAACATACTATTTCCATTGTACCAAATACATTTTAGAAATTCAATTAATAATACAGGGTGTATCTAGATCACCTAAAGAAAATAGCGAACCTAAGAAACGAAATAAGTAACATTTAAAAAATTAAAATCTTATAATCTGGAATCTCTAAATCTAACCTAAACCCTGTAGATTATATATACTCGTGTAAGTCCCAACTTAAGACATTGACAAACTATTGACAAGTAATGTGCAGTTGTAGAGGCGGCAAGATGACGCCGGGCGTGCGCCGGCATAAGCCCGTGACACTAGGAGCGCGCACTCGCGACGCCACTCGACACAGCTCTACGTGACCGCGCAGACAGCTAACACTAATCACATCTACTATACAGGGTGTGGGACAGGTTGGCGGAAACTTAAACTGAATTCGGGTTGTGTTTGTTGGCTGAAAATATGTGGAGATTTTTCTTAGAATACTATTTTTTATTAAATGTTGAATGCAATGAAAAAAGGAATCTTTAAAAACTTCAGTAGACAAACAATTAGGTGAAGAGGTTCGTGGAAAGTATGAAATGCGGGCAGCGTATCCTTGAGAGAGGCCTTTGTCCATCATTGGACATCTTTTAGTTTTAGTTGAAACGAATGAATAAAAAATTGAGGTCACAATTCTAGTATCAGATTTACTGAACCGTCAGCGTCAGTCGTGGCTCAATTTAACTAATTTTACTTTAACATGAATGAATTAGCATTTTGATAGGATTTCATATTTTTCCTATGCTGTCTTTTTCATCCTATATACGACCTAAATGCAACTAAGTATAACATATTATATGCTATACTCACATTTGAGACGTTAATCTAATACTAATTTATTCATCAAGTATCAATAAATTTGCGGCGCGCATCTGATAGGTACAGACTAATGAAGCGTTATAACGATTTATTGTGCTCCGGAGGTATCACGTAAATCACGTTATGTGTACCCACGTCGTTAGTGCAATCAGAAACGTTGTGTCTTATGCTTATTGCTTGTATTGCGAGAAATTGTTACTAAATACAGCTAAATACATACCTACATAAAATAATAGTTAGCACCTATTCAAATTCAATAATAAAAACAAGAATAGGTAGAGTATACTTCTGGTAGGTACAATTTAAAAAAGGAATGGCCCCTCCGCATAGTAACTCAACTGACAAAAGACTTAGGAACCTACTTTTCATAGCCCTAAATAATTTGTTCCTAAATTCGTCTCTATTAAAAGTCCGAAAGTAAGAATTATTTGTACAAATCCCCAGTCACGTCCTAGAGCACTAGCACGATTTGGACTTTTTTCTTCGCACTTTTATCGATGACGAGAGGACCACGGCTAACTGAGAAATAAATGGCGTCGAAATGTCAGCGCGTGCTGTTTTTCTATTCAAACTTTGCCCCTAAATCAGAAAGTGCGAGTAGTTCCGTGTACGCCTACACCGAGGCAGGATGTGTTATGTTGTATTGTGACCGTATCATAAAACCTAGTCGCGAAAATATTTAGAAACAATGATATTCAAATTAAAACAATTGTAGAGGCCGTAGTCATATTTGTAAAGAAAATCTAATTGATTAGTTTTCTCGAGAGGGTTATAAAAATCAATTTAATAATAGTCTACACTTAAAATGTGTTCTAACGACTAATTCAACACATATTTGATTTAAAGTTACCCGTCGTAGAACGCATTACTCAACATAAAACTAAAACTTTAAATCTATTCCTCAGGCAATTTCAGTAACTATACAACTAATTTCAAAAAGTCTGACTTCTAGTCCTGAAGTTGTTTTAATTAACTAAAATTTGAAGTTTATAAATTCATCAAACGATCTTCTCAGTATCGTTAATTCTTTGAAATATTTCTCTTAACTTGGAATTATTAGCCTTTGAGATTGCGTTGAAGAGAGGCGAATCTTACAGTAAATTAAACGGTATCAAAGAATCTAAAGTGTTCGACACTTGAGCACCAATATTATTTCTCTTGTTTTATCCTTTGAAAGCTGTCATTAGTTTACCCTGACGTAAAGCATTGTTTGCATCGAACAAACAACGTTGGTTCGTTTGAAATGGCTTTAGGCGATACATAGCCACTTTGGTGAGACCCAATACGAAGCTAAATACAGGTTAGTCTGAATATAACTGTGAGAAATAGAGGTTATAGTATCATATTATAATATTATAATGTAACAACTTTTCTTAGAAAGGATACAAATCTAATCTTGAAGGTAGATAATTGTATTATGTTATTTATATTAATTTATATTTTAGCGATCTTGATGTTTTTCTTATAAATACAATATCAGAATTCTCAGAATTCTATTAAACATGATTCAAGCCTTAGATAATTGATTAATATTTATACCTATCAGTACATACAGCAACCAACTACATAGCAAAAATATACGAGTACCTTAGGTCACTCAAAACATCAAGATACACGATCTCTGAATTAAATATGCAAATTATTATACTTGGTATCATATCGATAACTAAGAACTCTGCTCGGGCATCAGTCATTTCTGATCTTGGTCTCAACAACTTGCCAACTTAACGATGTTTGCCTTGTTAACCAAGTTTCGACACTTAGCGAAGTAAGTGACGGCCTACAAAGTTTGAGTAAACCCACTAAAATGAGTTATTTACTTACCTGGTATTGAATTACATGCTCTGAGCAAATTAACAACACTGTATTGAAGTCAAATACGGGGTGTTAATTTCACAGTGGGGTTTACTTTCAAAGTTGTAATACATAGAGCCCGCGACTTTGGAACAGTTGAAATCATTTTCAAAAAAAACTTCACTTGCAAAGTGGCCAGTATTCACATACTACCTATAATTCTGGAACAATAAGAATTAAAATAAAATGGTACCTAACTATATTTATTTATGAACACCACTGGTCCTAAATCTATCCTTGGTATCAGTTATAAACCTCCATACTTACTTTTTCTTTTGCCTTCTTTCTATTATCTTTGTATTATACATTAAAATACGAGGAATTCTACTAAGGGTATTATAGAGTTGATCGTTCTCCTTAGAGGCGAAATCTTTGATATTTATATCATAATCTAATACTCCTAAAATAGCAAAAGCTTTCGTGGATTATGACTGAAATTTTAAAACTCTTAACTATGCTCTATGGAGCTTTATGAGATCTTAAACTGAATTTTGAAGTATGCATGTGTGAAATAGATGAAGCTTAGTGAAACTATAAATAAAATGGTGTGTCGCAATGCGGAGCTGTCCGTAAGAAACTGGTTACTACCAGTAAGGGTCATGCGTGAGCTTATAATATAGTGCTGTAACGAAGTGGCGCGTCGCCCCTCATAATGTATGCGTGTAAATTATGAGTACCGCGCTTGGTTTTTCCTGGTAAATCAGGGGACATTGTATAGCCGTATCTTTGGCTAGATTTACTAATACAACATAAATAAGATGCTCTATTAATGTTCGTTTGAATAAATTTAGCAATGTTATTGTTCAATAATTGCTCTCACAAAACTTTTAATGCTTACTTATTTTATACTATATCTGGAAGATATATGAAAGTTCACACATTAATTCCAGAGACTTCAGTTTTTCAATGGTTTTATTTTTAATATTTTATTTTGAAAGTTGTACACACAGTGGATGATTTTTTATGTAACGTTAAGTGCCTTGCTTTAACCGCAAATCTCACTAATACTCAATGCTCAAACAATTGGAGTTAATAAAGCACACGCGGTCGGAGAGCGCAAAAACTCCAATAACACCATTCTCAGCAGAGTCTTCAATATTCAACCGATGCAAAGGACGCGGCGCCCGAGATCCGATGAATCGATCGCTTTGAGCAATCACCCCAAATGACTTAGAAAGAATCCACGAGAAAAAAAGTGTGAATATTAATATGACGGGGAGGGAATTTAATATTTGGCGTAGAACAAGAAAGCAGGGAAATTCCACACCTGAATTTCATATATGATATGAATTGAGTGCTGCGGAGGCATGACGGGAGGGATAAGCACCGAGCAATTCTTTATGAGTTCCCCAGGGATCGTAAGTTGACGACATAACATTACACAAAATTTATGAATGCTTATTACTTAATTTTTTTTTCGCGAATTTTATACGCATTCGCCAAATTTTCTGTTTTACTTATCAGACAACGACTGATATAAAATGATAATTTCATTTAGTTGTAACATGTTCATTTATTCGACGAAAAATGGTATTTTCGCTAAATTCTTGTTTGCATAGTTAATGAACATCTGTCCGAGCACGTCGTTGTAATTACACAAGCTAAAGTGTAATTAAAAATGAACTAAATATTCATGGAAATTAATGCATCAAATTATTTAAAAATACCTATCTTTTCATGTTTAACAATATTAAATTAGCTTGGTTATGCTTTCATTTAAAAGTACTGGCACAGAATAATAATAAGTACTACGTACAGAAGTTTTACTTCGCGAAGGTATTTAAAAAAATGTATGCTCAATGTCATTAACAATATGGTGTAATTTAGCCTGTCTCAAGAGTCAAGCACTATTTTGTTGACAAACGTCAGTGATCGGCACTGCGCCGAAGCTATAGGGCTGACTTCGGTAAAATGATGTGACGTGAGGTGCCAAACTGCGGAAAATGGCGGAGGAAATACATGATTTAGCATGAATTATCATGAATAATATTAACTACTTATTTACCTCTCAGTGTCTTGAGGCAACCTAAAAAGTACATTCTGTGTTTTTATTATTATTTAGACAGTTAAATACTGCACAGTATTTAGTACACCATTTTCTTTATTTTCTTCCATCATACACAAGAATACGCGTGCGTGAATCAATGTTCGCTCGTATGTGAGGCCTTGTTGAATAGTATCCTGTAGGTGGGCCATCGTGCGTGTTTTGTTTTCGATGTAAACTCGCGGAGATGAACAGGCCTGGTACTGGTATTTACTAACCACTATTAATTAGTATTCAAAATTGTTTTGATTGGTATTAACGTCGTAATAATCCGATTGGATTATCATCCATCTAACAAATATTTACAGGAATCTAAACTTCTATTTAGAGCTAACTAGTATAAACTTTCTTATTTATCTTTAATAAGTAGTCATGAATTATTCAAAAATAATAAAGAAGATATTACGGAACAGCAGGTGAAACAATTCATTAATAAAAGCTACTTACGAGTACATATGACAACATCGGATATAACTTTTAGACGTAGAGTAATTTTCACAAAAAAAGGACAATGTTCGTTCTCCATACATTGTTCGCCTAAGAACCAACAATTTTGACATATTACTACCCGAAAGCGAAATAATACGATTCTGTGTGTAAGAACAATGATTCCTGATGGACACTTGCCATAAAATTAATGAATAAGAATATTAAATCACAGCGATTTTATAATATGTCGTTTATGACAACATGGCGTCTAATGTATTGTGTGAATGTATGAACACCGATTCGCGAAAAATGTTTTGTATTGTCGTCACGCCGAGTCGCAGCCAAATAATATAAAATAATAGAACAAGTTTTAGAAATACAACTCGGCATTCCACTTTTATAATATGCCCACATATTGCACGTAAATAAACAACATGAATCGTAGGTTGTGTCCACCCTTGTCATCTGACACATGAAATAAACTCCTATTGTATTATAGATATCGAAGCCGAATCGTATATAATAATAGAATGGGTTTTGGAGATCACTCGGGGTTCCACTTTTATAAAATACCTACATATTGCATAAAAATAACACGAATCATGGGTTTTCTTTTCACCATTTACATCTGACACGAGATAACAAACTCCTATCTCCATGACTACCGTCGTAGTCTATGCCAGAGACTACAATATTTTAAGCAAGAAGTTTCAAACCTTAGCGGCTACAGTAACCCCTGGGCCACATACATCGTGATAACATTCGGTCGACACCGGAACGAAGTCTTGCGATTATGCAAAAAGCACCGTATTCTAGTGCGGCTATATCACGTTCAACCGGGGTTTTAATTCGACTAAATTCCTGACTAAAGACTGAAAGAAAATACGCCGCATTGTATGAGCACTTCGTGTTCGTTAAAGCGGCTTCAGATCTAGAGCCTCCATAGTTTTCTTTCCAATAATATCCGCAAGTAGCGCTGCATGATCTTTACAACAAAAACGGCAATAGTTATTAAGGTGCCAAAATTATATGATTACTTTGGCAAGGTATTATACACGTTCGAAGATTTGTCATTTTCATTCATTTCATCATCATCATCATCATTTCAGCCACAGGACGTCCACTGCTGAACATAGGCCTCCCCCAATGACTTCCACATCGCACGGTTGGTAGCGGCCTGCATCCAGCGCCTTCCCGCTACCTTTATCAGGTCGTCGGTCCACCTTGTGGGTGGACGTCCCACGCTGCGTTTTCATTCATTTATTATTTTCTTAAAGTGCCGGAAAAAAAATAGTTTCTAGCTGTCCCAGCAACTTCGTCAATAAAAAGTTGTCTTGTCTTATCTTTAAAATCGTAATATTAATTTCTGAACGTATCCTGTTTGACACCTAATAATATTATTTGACATAGCTGGCTCGGCATTTCGGCAAATTAATTTTGACATTGCAGAATATGACTTTTGATAGGTTTATCATCGAATTCGGCAGGGATATCCTCACGGAGGAAGTTCGAAAAATGGCGGAACAAGATCTTATAATAATGCAAGGCCGAAGCTGTAACGCGCGTGCTCCTACGTGTAATCCGGCGAGTATACACTAAATAGTAATGTCTGGTATATAGTGGTAATACGTATCGTTCGTTCGTTCGTTTCAGCCGAAAAGATGTCCACTGCTGGACAAAGGCCTCCCCCAAGGATTTCCACGAAGACCGATCCTGCACCGCTCGCATACAGGCACCTCCCGCGACCTTCACCAGATCGTCGGTCCACCTAGTGGGAGGCCTGCCCACGCTACGTCTTTCGGCTCGTGGTCGCCACTCAAGAACTTTCCTGCCCCAGCGGCCATCAGCTCTACGAGCTATGTGCCCCGCCCCGTCTATGTCTATATGCGCTACGATTACAGGGTATCATTTTGCATAGTCGCAAGACTTCACTCCGCTGCTGTCAAATCAATGTCGCATAATGTTATCGCAATGTGTGTGGCCCTTGGCCAAATCACAGAAGCCTATGCGAAGAAAGAGCACTTGAATGACAATGAAAATCAGGGTTACCATTTTGTAAGATCTCCTCACTATTGAGGGTAACAAAGTAACATTAATAATCTAGCCATTAATTACATTTATTACCTATACGAGAAAGTAAAGCAACATGCGGTTTTATTTTAATTTGTAAAATATTTGTAACAGTTTGTTCTAAGTTTAGTTTTACAACAGTATTGCTGTTTCAGCTGTCACTGTGAAGCTTTGGGAAAATAAATAAATAGAAAAAATATTAACATAAATATTTATTTAAGTTTTTATGTTCATTATCATAATATGCCAATTTAAGTTACACTGTGTGACAGTCTTTGACACTAAACAAACTCTTCAGCTTAATAATACCTACCTACAGGGCGTTTTTATAGTTACTCTTGCTGATGAAACAAGAAGGGTTGATTCTACTACTGAAATACAACTACTTTTCTTACAGGACCAATATCAAATTCTCAAAAAAAATCACATCCTCGTGATGGTGATAATTTCTATGGAGATGTTTTTTTTTATATTCGGTCTCTTGGGATAAGTTATTCCATTTGAGCAGTAGAATTAATCCTTTTTATTTGATCACATATAAAAATAACACAAGTGTTTAGGAAAACTTCTTCTTTGGTATGGTATCACCACGGAGTTATAATGGCGGCAACTCTGTATCACTGACTTGTAACATTCAAACAGTACCTATGAATAATAAGGGCACCACATTGGTTTTCCTTCTGAAAAAAGGCTTTCACTTTTAGTACTAACCCTTTAGCACTATTTCATTGAAATAAAAATATAATAAACGCACAGAAGACTGAAATTGAGTCAACTGACGTGACATTTATAATTTGTTGACATTATGACAGTTTGACAAGACTAGGGATTGAAAAAGTTTTAATTGAAAAAGTAAAATGACAATTTATTAAAACGATTCACAAGGATATAATCGATTAAAAATATTTATAAAATGTTCTGATACTTGCCTGTAGCGATTATCCAATCCTGTGGGTCTAGACAAAGTGCAAATTATAATCGCAAACCAGTCGAAAAGTGGTCGAAAAGCCCCTTTTTTGTATGGAGTTTTGACGGATTCGATTTTCGATTCGATCAAAAAGTGCGTTTTGTCTAAGGGGGCTGGTTTCTACTGAAAAACTACCTCGTTGCAAGATTTTAATAAAATAATAAAATCTTTATCTTCTCTTTCATAATCTATAAAAGTTCATTTGGTCTATTATGTATTATACTCATGTGCTATGAATGAGGGTTTTCGCGATTGAAAAATCCGCGAGATGGCAATACGTAGACGCGAGGTCCAAATGCTGCATGATTGGCGGATATTGACATACCTGTCAATGTCATGTCAAAAATAACCAATCATGCAGCATTTGGACCTCACGTCTACGTATTGCCATCTGGCGGATTTTTCAATCGCGAAAACCCTCATTGGCATAGATTATGAGAGACTGGCAACTATACTAGGTTTATATATTTTATGTTTCTCTCACTTCAACTGGCATTGGATTCAACATCGGATTCTGACACTTTTACAGTTATGATACCATGAATATCAGTTTATGGTCCTAATTATTTTTATTATATTTACGACCTTCGACCAGTTGGACACTTTAAATAGCTTCTTGTAATAGTGTCAATATCTTTTTAGCTTTTAACGCAAATCTAGTCTTCAAAGCAGTTTAATCGATTTATTTTATTTTCAAAATCGATATTTTATTGTCTATGATGGCCGCAGGAACATCACTATACATGGACTCCCAGCAATAAAGTACGGTAATGCCTCGTACAGATTTTATCGGCAAAAATTATGAAACTTGATAGGTTTTAGACCATGCCACGCACCAAAACGTCCGGAAGTTGTAATAGTATTATAGAATAAACGTTAAAAGACTTATTTATTTAATTTTTCAATGCTTAAGTGTCCATTAGAATGAAAGGGTGCTTAATGTATTAAAAAAATTAGAAAATAATTATGATGGGTTAATGTTTTTGGGCGGTTTTTTAGGCGATTTCTGACAATGTCCTTTACTTAGGAATAATTTGTTGGGGGCATTTGTTTTAAATAAATAAAGATACACGGACAATTAACCAATGTATTTTGAATTTTTACAAAATTTAAATGTGACATAATGTTAAGTTAAATTTGCACTTTCAGGTTCCAGGTTTACCAGCCCATGTCTCAACTGTCTACGCCCCGCACACGCCCCAAATATGTGCGTATAATTTGAATCGCGAACTTTCGTCTGACGTTATTGCTGAAACAACAAGCTATTAACGTATCTCATCGCAAAGTGGCAGACATTAACAAGGTAAGTGGCAATGCTGTGTGTCTCCAGCAAATCGTTTGCGTACTAATTTACGCCCTAAGTTTGGCGACACGTGTGTTCTATTGATTTGGGCAATAACCAACGTAGATAGTCAAGGTGCTCGGGGGAAGCGGCGGACGGTGTGATTTTTAATCCACAACGGGGAAGCTCTTGGTCTGCATCTCACCTGATGGAAAGTGATGATCAAGCCGAAGGTGAAGGCGAGCTTCACCCAGAATCCTCAACCACAGAAGAAATCTTACCTCCAACTGCCGGAACACAACAATGCTGTCAACATCGTTGTTATGGCGACATACTTAGGTAAGATGGTGGTAGCTAGCCAGGCAGACTTAGAACAAGCCCTACCACTAACCAAACCGAAGAGAAAATCTGCCCCCACTGGGAATCGAACCCGGATCTCTGGGTCTGAAGCAGGTGGTTTTACCACTAGACCACAGAGACGGTGATTCATAAATCCGTTTTTAACCACGCCTCGCTTATCCTTCCCCGACGTGAAAGCTCCTCTGCGCGGAAGGGATTAGTATTGCCAGAGTGATTTTAGTGGTTAAATGAGGTGGCTTGTTACAAAATACAATTTCTTAAGATTGCTTTAGATTTTGAAACCTTAAATGTATTTACGGGATTTTTGTCGGTTTCATACCATTCTGGAACAGGCTGTTTATTTTGAAGACAACTTTATGAATTTAATCCCTAACTAAAAAAGTATAAACTTTTAACTTGTTGTTACGGACCGGACATGAAGCATTATTGTCGTAACGTAAAAATGTTATTTTAAAACACTAACAAAAAATATATGTGCCCAGATTGTAGTGGTGTGCAACAGTTTTAATAAAACCGCCATAACGTCACAGTTTGCGTCCTAATCTCGCGCTAAAGCATTCTCTTTTCGTATACATTTCAATTTGGAATTATCCTTGCGTGGCTGCAGGCTGCGCCGGTTGCTAACTCGCTCGGTTATTTGCATTTTATTCCTAGAATTAAGATTCGCAGCGCGCTCCACCCCCATCGCGCGCCCTCACAGTTTCCTCTCTCTTCAGATAACCATTGTAGCGATATTTTACATTACATACCGCGTAATCTTCAGTCATCGATGAACGGTCAATCGCGGATTATCGAACGAGATTAGGTGCAAAGGTAATCGGGCAAAAGGTTTTAAATTGCGGTATCTTATCTTAGAGGGTGGAAACGTGTTTCGAGGTGCTCGTTATCGTTTGCAATTTGCATGTCGACACGGTTATAAAAATTTGGTAGAGGCAGACACTTTATTGCTGTGAGTTTGCTATAGAGTAGGTAGGTACTTACTTTTAGCAGTGTCAAGTATTTTATTAAAGTAATGATTCCTATTACCTAACTAGCAGATTGTAACTTTGACTTTCTTGATCTTGAGATCATGGTTTCGGATCCCAGGTGTTTGGGTACATTTAAAAATCACTTTATTAGTTTCTAGTTTCTTTGGACATACTAAAAATTTAATCAATCTGTCGTTCGCGCAGTATTTATCATGACTTTTTAAGTTCCTTATTACTGAACGAAGCTTCAAATTCGATTAAAACTAAGCGTCCTTGGTTAAAATATTGTAATTCGACCAATTACAGCCTTGAATCTGTCAATTTGAATCGGATTTCATAATACGGATCGTTGATCCTACTGAGCCATGTCAAATATCTATAGCGGCATTATAAGTCTGACAATACCACGACGTGACCTTTATTATAACCACCAACACTACAAAAGAAGACTACTTAATGCCCGTATTCACAATGCTTGCTTAAGTGAAGCAGCAAATCGAACGCACAGCGTTGAATAGAGCTCTGTGATCATGTGTCACCCTGTGCGTCCACGCGCACTGTGAAACCTCATAGTAATGTTTGTGAATACGGGCGTAAATTAAAATAACTAAGCTACCTGCTACCAGTCAACGTTAGCACTCTCCTTTGTTTATGTTGAATTTAGTTGACATTAGTTTGCCTATTAAAAGTGTAGAGCGTCGTTGTTGGCTCATGAAACTCGGATCGGCTTTAGTTCTAAGCGGGAAACAACAGCTCACGCGCTCGGATGCTAGCGACAGCGTGTAAATTGCTTACTCAATTTCAAGACAAAGTGTTACTTAATATGTAGGTATTATATTCTTATCATCACCAATAGTTAAATATCTTACTATACGAGTTGTTTACTTCTCACCATCATCATTCGTCATCATCATTTCAGCCATAAGACGTTCACTGCTGAACATAGACCTCCCCCAATGATTTCAATATTGACCGATTGGTAGCGGCTTGTAACTGGTAGGTTACTTCTATAGTAATATACCGAATTACCTACATTTAAAATTTTCGTGTTACAGTGTTTGTAACAAAACTCATCTGAAAAGACTTGACCGATTCTTATGAGTGTGCATATTCAGTAGGTTTGAGAATAGGACGTAAACTATTTTTCATATTTTCCCTATACTTATAATGATAAGGGTTTTTCACGCGTACGAGGGCACCGCTAGTTTACTATACCTAGTATAGTACACACACATATGTACTTAATCCAAAGATTTTCCTTTTACAAAACAAACCTTTTTTGGTTCCGCAAAAATTAAATACAATGAATAGCTCGTGAAGGACGTAGGTCGTACACACGTAAACCTTTCTATTCGACCTCTCGTTAAGAAGATAAACATCGTGGTGATTTTATCCTGAGTTTAACATTACCTGCGTTATATCTGGTAGTTAAGATCCCTAAATGGTTGCAGTATCACTGTTATTTGAGTTGATGGTTCGCAATAGTTAAATTAATATAGAAACGTTAGTTTTATAGAAACGTTACTTATTTATTTTATAAACTGGTTTGAGATAGTGTTGTAACTAGCATTTCTGCGAGCTAAGGCTTCATTTGCGTGGATTTATAATATGTTTATAAATTGAAAAACAAAAAAGTTCAATAGTTTTGCCTTGAAAGAGTCACAAATATCCATCCGTCCTCACAAACTTTACTTAATTTTAGGTATGTACTTACACTTTACTTTTAAATGTTGTAATATTAGTCGAATAGATAAATAAACTGGGCTATAAACCACATTACTTCCCAACTATTTTCTGCATGTTAACGGATATAAATGCCTACTTGTCCGAAAGCATGTAGCTGTAAACCTCTCCAGTAGATAAATCTAATACCTTTTCCGCTGCTCCGGTTAATAGCGCACCCAATTTATGTGACGGGAATTTAAAGTTAAACAGGGTTTTAAAACAGATTGCTTAGAATAGCGAGAAGCGAATGTGACTGAAAATAGATATATAGAAGAAATACTGATTTTCTGAAATGGTCTACTTGGCCTGATAGGTGAAAGGTTAGGGGTCGGTTTGAATCCTGCGGTTGTTATTTTAGCTTGTTAACAACGATAATTTGGAGTCATTGAGTGTTTAGCTTAGATATGTTTAGTTTCTGTGTATTAAACTAGTTATACTATGAGTATTATGTCTGTCAATAAAGATTTTATCTATCCATTTATCGCGTAGGTTGCATAAATTTATTAATCAGTGACATCGGAACATACTATAAGATTGTACTTATTGCGAAATAAGGGCAGCAAACTAAGGCAGCAAATTCTCCTGTTGTAGAGCTCTGCTTCTAAAATTAATGCTTTCAGGAAGTTAACTAGGTGTTAAGTGTATTAATTGAGTACATTTACTAAGAACATAAATGTCGATTAACGCAAGAAGCTCTATAAGTAAATATAAAGTAAGTATGAACGGTAGGACGGACTTAGCTTTAGAAAAGGTAGGGGTAGAGGTTTAAAATTTGTTCTGAAGTTTGAACACGAAAATGTATTTTATGTCGAATAAGTACTTATTGCAGTGCTGAGAGTCATCTTTGATTCTGAATGTATTCCATTCAATAGTGTACCTAAACCAAACCCAATGCTCCAAATTAACTAGACTGTTGTTTGTCCGTTTGCATAGACAACACTCAGATTCGGGCTTGCGGACATCAAAGCTGAGAGTTGACGTCGTCCGGCTCCTCCTGAATGGATGGAGCCTAATTTTGGCCCGTCTGTCGTGTCCAACATCGCAAATTAAATACGCCAGCCACCGAATTTCCAACGCAATTATTTGATAAATAATGTTTGAAGCAAACTAGGCATGAACATGAATTAATGTTGTGCCAATTACGTGAAACCACCCACAAAAAGTTAAAAAAATATTGCTTAATGGCTTGCACTATGACGAAATATGAACGAGTTTATTCCAGCTTTTGCTCGCCTGAATTTTTCGGCGATTATCGGAAAGGTTCATAGGAATTTTATTAAAACTTTTTAATATCGCCGAAAAAGTGCCGTTATATAGTTTTCGCTTTATATGGCCGAAAAATTAAATTGGCCAGTTTCAATTGAATGGGCAGCTTACATTCAATTTCGTTGTTGATTTGCATGTATTTATTCAACAAAATTACGTGTGTATGTTACTTTGATTTGCTTTTAATTTCATTAATTCTATATACTCCATTAAAAATAGAAAAAGTACAGTACCTACAAAACATTACAATATATTTTAGGGTTATTTTACATTTTGATGTTTGTAAATCTACCGATTTTCTCTTCAACTCATTCTTCATCAACTTCTTTGCATTTATTAGATTAGGTGTCTTGATCACACATGTATTTAGTTACCTCTCTTCACCTACCTAGGGCTTTATTTCACTGGCAGCTTACATTTCTGTTATGCAAAAGGCAAATAAACACATAAAATAAAATGTGCCGTAACTCGTTTGTGATAGGAGCTGTCTCATCGTCGCGCTGTTTGCGGCTTGATTGATAGAGATGAATACTCAACTTCCCAAGGATCTCGCGAAACATATCGCCCGTAATTCTTCGCGTTCACTGGAATGACGGCATAAATCATGTTGCACGCTAATTTACAAAGGCATCGAGTTAATGCTAATTAATTATTAACGTAATTGTTATTTCGCTCTGAGGTTTGTTTGACACGATTTTGATTCGATGTGCTCTTGATGCGAAGCAAATTGGAGGTCAATGTTAGTACCTATGTAGGTACTTTGTTAATTGTTCTTTTTTTAAATAGGACTGTTTAAAGAAACACTTGCAAACGTTTCGTCATTTTCTGTTACATGCATTTTGAATATCTAAGCAATATAGTCAAGTAACACATAATATTGTATGTGTTTTCATACTACTGCAGAGTCACTTTGATAAAGAGGATAAAGAGAACGAACGACATTGTTAGGTCAACACATTTAGGTCACGATATTATATAGGAATCACCGTAAGCTGGCAGTCGAAGCACTTCAAGAATGTAGAAAATTCAAGGATCGATCAGGGTATTAGTCGACGACAGCGAACGCCGCGTTATTTCCTAGGCATTTAGCTCTCGGTCCGCGCGCACTCATAAATCCATTCTGCGGATGCTGCCAGCGACGCAGGCGCTTGGAATCCTACCAAATTTAAATATCCTCTTTTTGAAATCATAAAGTATGTCAATGCAAGTTTAATTGTTGCTATGTGTCTGAATTTGGCTAGGATGATTTTTAAGTAAACTCTAGAGCATTTTCTAGAGTCCGATTTTAAATCTTCATTAGCCTTTAGAAGCTCCGTACTATATTAGGTAAGTTCTCATGTGGCCTTCATCCAGAAGTTTCCAAAACCCACGCTGTGTCTCCAGTAGGTACGTGGGCACTATAAAGAATTTTGCAACTTTGTGAGCCAAAAACCAAAATCAACTCTCAAACAGTAGTCTACTTATGGAAACTTGTGATGTATTTGGCAGCATTTCCCCATATCCGCATAGAAAAACATCTTGCACAATAAAATTTAACAAAGCCACGTGAAAGCAATCTCTTTGATGCAGTATCGGCACAAACAACAAAAAGATACGTTTACGAGTGCTATTATGTACGATACTCAAGTTGCATTTTGAGCGTTTATTAAATAGGGTGGTGGCGCTATGGCGGGCGGACGGAGCGTTCGTCTGGCAAAAAGTCGAGTGCGGCCGAAACTGCTGGGGATATTACAAAAGTATTAAAACACATGAACCAATGCTGCTATGAACTATGCTAGATTTCCGATTCAACAATAGATCTAGAAAGTAGGCTGCACCGTGCACAAAGTTAAGTAAGGTAATGGTGTGCTGTTTCTTTTTTCTTCTTAAGATAAAGCATAAATAACAGATATACACTTACACAATAAAGAACGCTGATTCATTCGAGCCTGTGCTCTTAATAAATGAACGTTGCCACAAGAATCTATGCATCAGGAAGAATGACCTTGGTATCCACTGGCAAACCACTCTTAAATTGATTAAACTTATGTGAAACCTCAGCGTCAGCTCCGTTCTTCTAATAAGTCTGTCCTTTCCACTCCTCTTCACCGAACTGGTTTTCTCTCCGACTCCTTCCGTCTCCAGGCCATAAGGCTCTGGAATTCTCTGCCTGAAGATATCAGGCAAGCCTCTAGCAAGTTTTTGTTCAAAAAATCTGTCCATAACCACTTTCTCCAAATGTTATCATCTTCATGAATGGTTTCTGTTTTAACTTATCGTCATCCATCATTATATCTATCATCTTAGTATGTATTTATTTATTATATTATTTTATATATTATTTATGTATGTGTATATGTAGCATATTTGTTTTGCCGTCGCTTTGTTTTATTTAATTATTATTTTTTTGTTATACCGCCAAACTAATTTTTCTGCATAACCCAAAGGTAAACTGGATGAGAATGCCTTATGGCATTAAGTTCGCCTAATGTTAATATTTTTGGCATTGAAGTATAAATAAATAAATAAATAAAATAAACCTGGACCTTACTAACTATGCGGCATTTCCGAATAAACCCGCAACCATAACTATCATTTTAGTAGAACATAGATACCATCAGAACAGGCTACTATCCGTTATTGTTACGATACAAATATTATAAAACGCGGAAAGTGGCTAATAAATATCTTTTACTGTAAACTTCGCTGTAAACAGCAAAAAATATTAGTAAGTAGGTGAGCAACATTTATTTAACTTTCCTCCATTTAAAATGTTTTTTCGCTAGCTCGTATTTTTAATGGCTTCTTATATTTTACTAAGAGTATCCACGAAAGTGTAATTGCCTTGTCGATTTATCGTTTGAGTCATTACAACCCTGCGGGACTCGAATTCTTTTAAAAAACGCTATTGATCGAGCAAAATCGGAGACTGTCGGTCGCCAGTTCGATTCTCGGTAGGAAAAATGGCAGCATTTATACCCGGAATCATTATTACATATTTTATCAGTTATCCTATTGCTGATGTACAAACTAGACCTAACTCTAAGCTGGTAAATAAATTGGTGTGTGTTATAAATTTTACAGTCTTTGGGATAAATTGGGATGATCTTGTGATATGTAATATTTTGTTTGAAAATAATGTAAATATTCTATTTTATATTTCAATATACACTTCCCTAATCTACGATTCATATATAACATTAATGTGACTGATAGGCGCCAATTAGCTAATAAACTGATTGATTGACAAAGTAGGGTTTTGTTCGAACCAGTTATAAGAGGTATTTATTTAATACAATTTATTTTGCTTGACGATATTAGACAAAGTATCTACATAATTATTTCTTTGACTTCCATATCACGTATTTGTTGGCAGGGAAAAGGTATAATGAAAACGCAAAGTCTACTCAGTCAAAACCCATTTATTTAGGTACTTGCTACAAGTATTTAAAAGACATCGAGGTTATATGAATTCAATTATACCGGGTGACCCGTTTTTTGGACTCATGTTTTTCTAATGATAAGGTTCTTTAGTTATAACATTTTTTGGGTGGTATAAATAGGCCACCCTGTATCTACCACATTAGGTCTGTTTTGTAAATGGCGATAGTGTGTTAAGAAATAATTGGGCAATATCTGACTAAAAAAGTAAATGAATACGAGATGTGCGGCGAGTTTTCTCGTAAAACGTTGACAGTTCAGCGGGTTTACTCGGAAAAACGTTATCTGAAGTTTCGAATGTTGCCATCCCTCTCACGCAAAGCGAGATGCCAGCATGAGCGACAGTGACAGATAGACCCGAAACTACGAAAACAGCGTTTAGAGTAAGCCTTGCAAAGCTTAGCCGCGGGGCATCGACTACAATGTGTTTGCTCTCGAGCATTCCAAATACGCGCCAACTCCGCTGCAATATTGCTCATTAAAATATTATGCGGTCTCAAAAGTGTACGAATTTGGAGCGTAATATCCTAGATAACGTTTGATATGATGCTGAAGTTATATCGTATTTAACTTGCAATTTTGGTGTTTTCCAGGAACGTGAGGTACGAGTAAACCTATTTTAAGGCATTTCTGTATTTTTTGACTCGCTGTTTTATTTTTGTTTATTGTTTACCTTTACAATTGAGCCAGTAGAGTTAGTAGAAGTTTTTAATTTTCGTTAGTCTGGGACCGTTTACCTCGTATTTAAATGTTAGTTAGCTATTATTTTAAATTGACATAACATAACATTTATTTACATATTTTTATCGCTTTGGTGATGTAATTTTTGGCATTCGTTTGATGTGAATTTTTAAGTGGAATCTTTATTCCTACGTAAGTGTAAAAGGAGACGTTTTTCTTACTGGTATGTAGCAGGTTGCAGTTTAAAATAAGCTACATATTTGGTCCACAAATGGTGGAACTAAATGCTAACATTTAATATCCAAGAAACTGAAGTTTGCTTGTTTGTGGAATAAAGCACCGCGTCAACGATAGCTGTCCGATAAATATCCGACCTTTTCACTCAATTTACTCACTGTTGTTCCATATTAAAAGTAAGTATGGATCAATTCAATTTCTACTCTACAAAATAGCATGTAACAGTCAGCTAAATATGTTTCTGTCCTTTACTAGCCTGTTTACAAAGACATGGCGGCCTTGACTTATCAGTAGGGATTCTAGTATTTCTCTCTCTCGCTATTTTTGGATTCCTACGAAAAACCACGCAAACACAAGTTACTGATAAGTCCCAGCGAGAGGCCAATTATAGTTGTGTATTATTTTGTTTGCAATACTACGTATTTTATTTTATTTTTATTTGTACATACCTACAAAAAACACATACAGAGTACAATCAACAAGGTACATTTACAACCAACATAGGTA